>NC_056735.1:568043884-568078884 GCF_019279795.1 Protopterus annectens
GTATGTCTAAGGAGTATATGTTCATGTTACAAGATAAGAAATTTGAGGAAACAATGGAAAGATACATTTTTAATACCTTTTTCATAGTTTTTCTCTTTTTTCCATTTTCTTTTTCTCATCCTTTGCACCCTGTATGGCATTGCACTCTGTTGACTGTCAGGGGTCACTAGCAGTGAACCACAGTTCACTTTCTAAGGTAAAACCTCACAACTTTAATTGGAATGTCATCCATAGTGCAATTGAAAATGGCACCACTGCACTGCTATCAACACTAAAGACAGTACTGATTATTGATACCTTTTACTTCATAGGTTCATAGATAGGTACTAGGCTATTGGCCCAAGGGCCTAAGTAAGCCTAGCCAACAAGGTTCCTTTAATGTCATTGTTTTTTTCTTTTTTTCTCTTTTTTTCCCCTTTTGTATGTGTGGTGTCACTTGGCACCACACAAACATGGTTCACATCTGAAGACAAAAATTGGAAATTTTAATTTTGGCTGCCTTCTGCAGCACAAACAAGCTTGGCAACAATGAGCAGCTGTCAGCACTCTGGACAGCACAGAGTAAAGACAATGCATCTGTTAGCTACCTTTCTGTGTAGCACAAGGTGCACGTGCAGTAAGTTTAGAGAAAGAAAACAGGTTTAAATCCAGTTTAGTTTAGTTTAGTTTACAACTGCTTTTACCGAGGGGTCAGAATGGCATTTGTCATAAATTTTGATTAGCAGTGTAATACTAAATATAAATCAGTATCAAAACTATGCTTTTGAAACAAATGTACCATGAATTCTTGCTATTTAAGCCTAATATAATGTATGTAAGGTGTGTTAAACATGACAATGATATATAATTTAAAATGCACTCACATAGGTATGATGTGCACAACAGTTTTGTTATACTTATGACTCATCACATATCATGCATATGTGTTTAGAACAGTATGTATTGGGAAGTATGTACGTAGGTATACATATAACATACCACCCCCCAATCTGAAATATATTTATGACTACAAATACTGCCTTTTACATAGAAATGCAGTCCCAGGACTACTTAAAGTCACACACATACAGGCATCTCGTTCATATATCTCTATTCATTATAAAATTAATATATCTCCAATTACCACAGAACTGTCAGTTAATAAGCAAAGGTTAACATTTTTTTCCTTCTTTTTCTCATGGGTTCAATTCCCAGATGGTACTACTCAATTTTACCAGTGTGTAAGTCCCAACAACCTAATATGTCACAAGTCATATAATTTTTCCTCAGACCAATAATGATTATGACAAACACATAAAACATTTCAATATTTAACACTGAAATGTGTCAATAAGTTAGGCATCACACATGGCCAAATCTCACTGTCATTTTTCACAACTTCCATCCTTTTTGACGTAAACAATACCAATGTGTCTGCCAATCCATTTTTATACTTTCAATTATGCAAATGCAGCTGGCAAGGCTGTGTATCTTTGTACACAAGCTGTTACATGCAAGATCTGAATTGGTGCCTAATTAGGTACATAGTTCTAGCTTGACTACTGTAGACATGGCTGGTGAAAGTGAGGATGGTGCTCCATTTAAAGCACAAATGGGGTGTTGAGGAGTCCAGGATTTTAGTGGCGCTTCTCATCAAGTGTACAACCAGACACTGCTGCAGCGGAATTATACCAAGTCTTAGCATCAGTCTGAGGCTTGGAATAGCTCAGCCAAGGCTGGCTCCAATGCAACTGGCATTCTACACACTGCAGAACAATGTCATCACCATTTTCAGTAACATGAAGAAGCACAAGCAGGACGTCTTGAGCTAATGGAAGAGTTTAAGACTACAAACACTCCTCACTTGTGTAAGTATAGTGACCCATCACCAGTCAGTGATATAGCATTGATTAACCAGCTAAGACAGTTATTCATTATGTTTTCATATCTTTTTTTTTCTTTTCTGTACTATACAGCTGCAGAAGAGACAGCAGAAAACTATGAAGTGCATCAGGATAGACTACAATAAGTTTATAAGGGTAGTATTTAAAAAGTGTCCCTAAAATTTTGCTTTTCTATTCTTTTATGTTTTGCTATTGAATATACAGAGCCTGAAAGAATCATCATCATGATAACCTTAGAGTAACACATCACAATGATGTGCAGAAATGTCCCATAGTCAACTTTCTTTGTGTGTGTCTGCCTCTATCTGCAAATGCCTCCCTCTTCTCACCCCTTCTGTCACATCAGTCCTTCTCTTCAGCATTTGTGTGATGCCTGGCACCGCACAGCACCTGTAACATATAGAAAATGACAGTACACAGCTTATGGCAATATCTTGAGAGTTTTTGCCTTCAGACACAGTCTGATACCATTCATACTACTGTGCTTTGCCATGCTGTGCTATTTATAGACAGGATTATCAAATTATGAGGTGACAGCTATTATCCTCTGTTAAACAGGCTGCAGAGTGGAATGTATTTTATATGGGATGTTGACATTTAAGTAATGTTACAAAGCATGCTGCCCACAAGCTTACTTGCTTCATAATGTTTACATAATCCAGGTTTCCAACACTATTAACATGCTTGGTCTCTTATGTATTTCATATTCATTCACAAAATGCTCATAACTTCCCAGAAATGACTGCAGGACATAAGGAACAATCAAGGCTTTATGTGTTAACATCCATAATGCAATAAGCATTTTTGAACAATATTGGTAATATACACACATAAGGTGATACTCTGAATGTGATTTCAGTTCAATGCATGTTCAGAAGTTTATTAATTAGGGCACATACATGTCTGCTATTGATATGCTGAGTAGTGTACTGTAAGTGTCATGAAACATGTGTAAATCTTAACAAGTAAAACATTAGCATAACATGTCACTGTTCTGCATGTCATCACAATCAGACCAGTTTGTCTTTATATACTTCCTGTTTGTTGAAAGGTTGCTATGGGGCACTACTGAGTACTACTAACTGTTGCGCTAAGTTCAATACCTCAGTGTATAATTACACATACACTAATACATTGCCATCAGCCATACAAATGAGCTTGTCAGTGTTGCGCTTCAGGAAGAGATTGTGGAAAAATAAAAGTATTGTTAGTGGGTTGTATGACTTCTGTTTGTGATAATGGACTGTTCTACTCAAACTTGTGTGGCTTGCACTGTAATGTTCACTGAACACTTCATTCTGTCAAGTTATCTCTACAACAATTACACTTGGAAATGATGTGTAATAGTATGGAAACTTTTCACACCATAAGTTGTCACTGCCCCCTATCAGTGGTTTTCAGCAGTTCACTGTCATATTTCTGACCTGTCTGTTTGTATTTAAACTGCAGATGAGATATGTGAGCAGTATGTTACCAGTATCAGCATTTTGTTGTTACTCCTGCCTATCACAACACATGCCTTTTCACCCAGACATGTGATGCACTCCACCTTCTCTGCAACACACTGAGACTGTAGTCTCTACAAATGTGCATTGTCACACATTTCAATTCAGATTTCTCCTGTGGTACTTGGGATTCATGTGCTGTTCACTAACTTGTGTAACCTAGGTAGGTAGGTGGTTTGAATCTCACAGTGAACTTGTGAGTGTGTGTGAGAATCAAATGTCAAGTACATACAGCTTCATCAATAGATATGGTTAAACTACTTCCACTCAGGAGAAACATTTAAATTTGGGAGAGCACTCACCCAATCCCTTATCCCACTTTTAACACCAACATCTTCTCTGCACCACACACAAGAGGTTAGCTTTTCAAAAGTGCACTCTGACACTGTAACAGACAGGTCCTGTGGCACTTGTGATTAATGTAACATTCTGTAGCATGTGTAACTAGATATGTAGTTGGTTCAAATCTAGTATTGCTTAAGTAGTGTGACTGTGTGTACTGTCATGCACAGTTAGCTCTATCACAGCACAGACTATGTACACTTCTACTTATGAGACATATTTTCACTAGCTGAGGGCTACCCTATAGATTTTTAGCATTCCCAGGCAAAATCCAGCTTTGGAAACACACTGATTTCATAGTGCTTTCAAAACTACACTATCTCACAGCTGTAATACAATTTATCCTGTGGTGCTGGCTGTTGGTACTATGTTTTGTAAATAGTGTAAATAGATAGGTAGGTGGTTTGAGTCCAGCACTGACTGACTTATGTGAGTGTGTCTCCATCTCATGCTGTGTAGAAAAGGCTTCCAATGCATATAGCATGTGTAAGTATACAGTGTTATTATGTTATGTCTTTCCTTTTTAGCAGAAACATCCACCTAGCAAACAATGGCGATGTCATCAATTCAAATAGGCACAGTAGAAGTTGTAAAATAAAATCTCATATGGCAATTGCAGTTCAGGCAATGTTCTGTAGCTTGTGATCTTGGTTAGATCAAATCCAGCCATTTATATTTAGATTCATTTATGTTAGTATGACTATGAATGTACATGTAAGTACCAATGTTGTCACACACAAATCTGCTGTGTACCTATATACAGCAGCTTGGGAATAATACTTACAAGAACCTTTGCTCATTTTTCACACAGAAATGCTTTATTTAAGATTGATGATGACATTTAGTGAAATTTTCCTTTAATAAAGAGTAGTAAGCCTTCTTCACCAATATGTTGAAATGAGACAATGTTCTTTATGCTGTTGCCTTAGTAAGGCATGTGTTTGAATCCGTGATTATGTATACATTGTGCATGACTGGGATTCTACACTCACAGTGATGACTGCATTGTGCATCACATGTGTTTGGTTCCACAAAGCATCAGGCAATATTTTTTGATGAAGAGATATAACACACAACTATTTTAACCAAATTACAAGCACATGTTTGCCTTGCAGCAGTAACATGGTGTAATGCCTTCAAATACACAAAGTTCTCACATTTGTAATAAGACTTCTAGCATGGCATGATCATGCTACACAATATCATGTAGCTTCTGAGGTCACATAGGTAGATGTTCAAACCCTGAAGTGAGTGACTGTAATCATTATGTCTCAGTGTACTGCTATGCATGAATGACATCCACCACAGTTGTAATGTGTACAATTACAGTGAGAGAGGCTCTCCCATATCATTTACCTCAAAAAACTGTTTTGCATCACAGCCATATGATGTAATTACTTCACAAAGATGGAGTCTGACTGTTGCATTAAGGCTTTCACTGTGGCACATGCAGTTCATACACATTTCATTAGTTGGTGGACTTACATTGGCAGTTATTCAATTTCAGTGAAGGACAACATTACACGAATGCACTGATGTTGCACCAACACCATTGCATTAAGTTATTATGATGCATTTTTATGTTTGACAAACAACTTTCAACACATGTTGGGATTTCATGGCAGTGAAACAGTTGTTCTGGGATTCTTGAGGTGTGACTACTCCTCTGGCGCATACAGTAATAAATGACCTGTATGGCATATATACACAGATAGAATGTGGTTCGATTCTAGGACTGTGTGTGTACAAAACCACGTGGATGAAAAAAACGTATTTGGCCAAGAAACATTGAAATTGGACTGTTCACTGTTGCACAGACATTAGCATAAGTACCTCATTTTCATCAGTATAACAAATTTTGATTCTATAAATTAACACCAAAACTCGTTTCTTACTTCCCATTACATTTTCCTGTGGCAGACACAGTCAGTGTACAGCTGTGTAGCATGTGTAGTATGATTCTCAGGGGTTTGAATCTAGTAAAAACTGCCTGTCAGATAACTGTGTCAGACAGGAGTGGCTAAGGCAAAGTTATGGCACAATAAGAGGGACACATTTAAGGTCTCCATTCTGAGTGAGGGGACCCATCCTAATTACAATAGGACACCGATGTAATCCCTTCAAGTGTGTTCTTCACGACTCAACCAGTATGCCTATTTCTGTGGCATCAATGATTGATACACAGGTCTCTGATATTTGTCTTGCCATGTGTTCAAGTCCAGCAAGATGCAAATGTTGAGTATGAAGGTGATTGCTCACTGCCATTACTTATTCTCAAAATAATACTTCAGTGGATTGCATGTCTTCATCTAAACATTTATGCATTACTGTAATTCTTTTGTTCACACTGTAGAGCTTTACAGGATGTGAGGGCTTATATAACATTTCTTATGGTATGCAAGTTGCGAGACCACCAGAAAGTATAAGTGGGGCTGTGTTATTAGACTTTCTTGTGTGTCTTTGTTGTTTACTTGATGTTATGGTAGTGTTTACTGTAATTCCTTGAGAACATGCCCAGTATAATGATATACTAGATGCATGCCATTTAGCAAAGAGACCTTTAAATAATGGATGTCATGAGATATGTGTTGTCCTTTATCGTTCTTTGTCAATACTTAATTGAATTGTCCTCTGGGATGTTAGCTTTGCCAATGTCCATGCAATGGAATTAGTGATCTATGGGCAGAGGGTAACAACATTTCACACAAGGCAGTGTACATCTGCCATATGTACAACTAAGTCTACTATAGGGGAATAACTAATACACTTTGATGCTTCACCTGGGTGTGTTGTATGTTAATGTAGTGTCATAAAGTTATTAGTATTGTTTTTAGCAAGGCTCACTTAGAGGCTAGATATACATTGCAGTATACTGCATTTATATCTGTACTTTAATGCACTTAATCAAGTCAGCATGTTTGGCACTTACACACAAGGCATATCATTGATTACAGTAAGAAAAATACATCAGAGCAACAAATAATTGTAGGCTAACATTTGCTATGTTTGCCCATTGATTAATCACTGGCATAAAACTGCCATGCACTTTTATTTTATCAATGTCTTGTGTGGGCTACCTATCCATTTGTAATTTACACAAAACAACAGCCTGTGTATATTGAAATACATCATGATGTTCAGAAACACACCCCTTTTGTCAGTAGACTGACTATATTTGACTTATACCTTGATTTATGTACATGTTTGCACATGCCATCTTACCATGACTCATTCTGCATGTAAGTAAGTCACATCAGCTATAGTTAGACAAAATGGTAATGTGTATATCAGATCATTATCCTGTTTATATCTTGGTCAATGTGACACACCTCTGTTATGTGTCAGGTCCCTGTATATTTTGCTACATACATACACAGCATGCATATGCAGTCACTAACTTTCTAACATTCACAACAGACAGTTGCTTTACAAAAGTTTTTTTCATCACTTAACATTATTGTCATGATTAAACAGATGGCTGTGATTCTTGTCAATATGTCCACATTATCACAGACGTACACCGCCATAAAACTGCCACTGTTGTCTCCTTCATACAGGTATGGTAATAGCTTTACAATTCTTTAACCTATATGTGTGTTCTAACATCAGTCATGTGGATGTAATTTATTACCTTTTATGTCACCCACAGTATACATTCCAATGGCAGAGTAGTTCAACACACCTGACCCACATGTTTAGATAGGGATTCTAAGTACAAGCATATGATAACACAAATAATACCAAGTGTACTAATGAACATGTATGGTGGCAGCTGTAAATGCATGCATTTTGACTATTATACTACAGTTTAGCATTTATATTAATATAAACACAAACTTGGCTCATACATGTAAAAAGGTAAAATGTTCCCTTTCTATGGCTGCAAGTGACAGCAAATGGCAAAGTCATGTTCCTTTCTGATGTACATGACACAACAGCTGTAGGATTCATTTATTCATGTTTATACCTAATGATGTGAAGAGTAGAGCAGTGCTGTCGGTTACCACAAATTATTCCCCATATACACCTCTGATAAGCAATAACTGCAGTATATGCAAATATACCCAATGTATCATCTGTCCTTGCTAACCTTTATCTCAACTCAGCATTTTATTGACATTTATATCACATTTACTACCCTTTGCTACACTGTTGCTTTGAGTTCCTCTCACATCCTTTGTCACCATCTCTGTTATTTATTTATGTATTTATTTATTTACTTACTTACTTATTTATTTATTTCCATTTGTTTACCGGGATAGTCCATTTTTGAGTGGAGGCCAGGGGAGAAAAGCTCCACAGATACAATGTTATAATAGCAACACAGGATCAAAGAGAGTAACAGTTGTTTTATCAAAAATACAACAAAAACAGAAGTATAAAAATGTTAACATTGCTAACAACAGTTACGGATATTAGATACAAGAAGCTAGTAAAAACTAAGGAACTGACATTTATGAATACAATCAATCAACTTGAAGGATTATCCTATTTGCTAGAAAGCATGAAATTAGTGAAAAAGAAAGGAAAGTAACAGAAGAGTCAAGATGAAAAGGAAAGAGCAGTGAATAGAAAAGAGGAATTTTATTTATGTAGATAGTTGAATAAAGTGAACAGGATTCATTTTTATTAAATCAATATAAAATTATTATGTTACAAATCCTCTTTGTGAAATAATCATGTTTTAATCATCGGAGTACATTTCCATTATTAACCTCCAGTGCTTTCGATTTCTGCACTAATCCCTTCATATGAATACAATTTCCACATTTTACTTCCCCTGTATCTTATTTCTGTATGAATCCCATTATATGAGTACAGTTTTCCTGTTCATATTCCTTCTTTCAGTAACCTTGCCCTTGCTTTGTATTAGCTGTCCGCTCGTTTTCGCTCACTAGATTTGTTTACATGCAACAGCTTTTGTTTACATTGTGGGCTCTAGCTTCTGTGCATTTTTTCATGACTGCTGACACTTCTGCTGGCCACAGAGAGGTGCTGATATATATAAAGGCTTGATTGGCAGCATTCATGTTCAGTAAGCACTGCTGCTTATTGCGTTACTATGCTTAAATCGTGTAGGCTTAGTGCAAAGTGTACACATTTGTTAATGAATCTCAAGGAATATCTCACCTCAGTAGTTTAATGCTTTGAAATATAAGACTGAATTTGAAGATGTTAGTGCATTTCTTACTCCAAAATAAATATCTTACTCAAAGAATTTTTGTTTTTCTTTTCTTTTGTATTTCATAACTCAGAAATTAGAAAAAAACAGTAAGTTAGCGTAATATCATAGCAAATGCTGCATTTCTTCATAGCTGGATATTCTACTGCCTGTTTTTCATAACAAGAAACACAGAAGACATATGTATATTATATTTCCTCTCATATTGGTTTCAACGTCAGTGTTTCCACATGACTGAGTTCATGTATGTATGTTCTGTATGTTCCCTTAAGCAAAGCAAAGAAAGCATCTAATCATTGTTGTCAGACTCTCTTTTTTCTGTCTGACATCTACTATGCTTGCTAAATGACCTCTTCCTTTGCTACCATGGTCAGCAAGGCAATGTCAAGGACAATTGCATTGTGTAGCTACACACAGCTAGGAAAGAAGTATTGCAGACATAGATATGGAATTGACATCAAGGCTAAGAAGGCATGGAATTCTTAATTTGCTTCTACCGTGCACTGTTTATTTAATTTCTTCCTTAACAAAACTTAGGTAGACAATAATTTTTAGAATGTACTGAATATTATTCATTTAAGGAAAAATGCTGCAAAGTATATGTCACAGTAGTAAAAGAGATAAATAAGTAATTATTTTAAATCACTTGCACTGCACTTATACCAAATTACTTAATAGTTCTTGTTTAATCCCTGTACAGATTTACTGCAGTGGTTGCTGGCTTTCACTTGTATGAACATATTTCAGTCTTATAAAATAACTTTATATTTTATCCATACTGTTGCATTTTCCCCTGAAATAAAAATCGGCTTATGCTTACAGGTGTCTTGTCTTTCAGATTCATATAGATTATAGATATATAGGCAGATACAGATAAACAGATATATAAAGATATTGTTCACAGAAGATTAGAACAACAGCATACTGCAGTTTCATCATTATTAGCTACCTGATAAATCATCCTACTGCTGTGCTGTTAATGAATGTTTTACATACAGTAATACATTCATCCTACTGCTGTGCTGTTAATGAATGTTTTACATACAGTAATACAGATAGTCATTCAACAATGGTACAACCTAACAGTATCTCCTGGGATTTTCTTGGTCTACCTTTAATCCTTATGCAGTCTCTTCCCCACCCCCACCACCAGAAACACTTTCAGCAAAGCTTTAACTCGTGTGCAATTTATGAGCAGCGAGTATTTATTTCCTTTTTTTTAAATATTGTCATTTAAATGGTTTCTGTTAAGGTATAGTTTACCTGGGCTGCTCAGAAGGACGTTGAGTGTCTACAACTGTAAATTTTATTCAATTCATAATTGCTTTTAAGAATGAAAGTGATACGTTCCATGCAATGCTAGAAGCCTTTTCCAAAATTCCTGAATTCCTAACATGAATTAACTCACTTATGTTACATGTTGCTTTGATCTCTGATACATGGCTCAATTTCCAGGCACAAGAAATCTGGACAAAGCCAAAGTAATGGGGGAAAGGCCCAGAAATAGGAACAGATTTTAAATATTGATGTTATAAACTTATAAAATTGGTAGAATAACAGATTTGAATTAGCATGCTTTGTCTAAAGTATATGAGGTCTGAATCTTAAATGTCTGTCATTATTTACTGACATCAATCCTCAGTGAATTGCCAGAAACCTATATATTTTATAAAGTATAGACCAAAAATAAGAGACAAAAATCTGAACATTCTGCAAAATCTTGACTGTTGAGAGGTTAGGGGCACATAATTCTAAGTTCCTAGATAAAGAATATATATAAAAGATTGTTTTGGCAAAAGGACAGGTGTATTTGCCTCCTTCGTGTGCAAGAGCATAAGTTGTATATTGTATGGCCATCAGCCATCAAGTTTCACTGTCTGAGAAGGCCTGCTCATCTCAGTTTACACATGCTAAAGTTGAAATTGCTCAAATGTCAGTAGCCTGCATTAAAAAAAGATGAATGGCATAACGCTTAACTCTTTTTGCCATAGGAAATCATTGCCTGTTCAAGTTCTAAATGCTTTATCCCATGCATGGGTCCCCTCAAATTATTTATGGTATGATCCCAGTTATTCTCTTTAGGGGTAATATATAATTATTGACCATGTGATGGGTAAGGCCAGTCTATAACCAAATGAGATAAATTACTTTGAGCAGAAAAAGAGAAATTGTCTAGGCTTAATATGAGCCACAACGGCAGCCAGCCTAGTACTTACTGTAGATCAGAGTGTGTATGTAACTTTAAGAAACTTTACATTCAGCTAGCATGTGTATATAAATACTGAGCACATGCAAGCAAGACTGCTATTTTGTAGTGAACTGCAGAGGTGTAAGCAAGTATGTATGTATAGTAGTCAGTCAGTTAGTTCATTTATATTTTATGTTGATACTAACAACCTGATATGTTTGTATGTAATAAAGTATATAAATGAACTCCTGAGCCTCTTCATCTTAACTAGCTACACAAGACAAGCAACATGGTGTCAGAATGGGATCCAAAGTCAAGACCATGAGTCACTCAGTTGAAGTTGCAGTAGTATATAGGAGTGGATCATCCCTCCTGCTCAAATGAGTCACAAAACAGGTCAGAAACAAATTCCAGGACCTAAAACATGCTTAAATGATTTTTTTACTCAACAAATATAAAACAAAGCACTCAGAACACTCAAAACAAATTTCTAGTTAAACAAAATGTCTGAAACTGCGACATAATGATAAAAGTATTCAAAATAGTTACAAAAGTATTTGAAATGACATTGAAATCGCATAAAATGTATAAAACAAGGAAAAAGACCATATATTTTTACTATGTGCTACTTTTTCTCATTAACTAAAGCTATTCAAAATATCTGTTGTATAAAGTGTTCACACGTTTGTGCAGTATTACATTACAGTTATTTCGCAATATACAGCCATTTAAAAAAATATTTCACAAAGTACAGTATTTCAAAGAGTTTATTGTGCATCTGAATGTAGTTACAAGTACCTGGTGTGTGCATATTCATACATAATTACAAGGACCATATTTTGCATTGTGTTTAATCATAATTTGCTGGCATGGCAGAAGGATTTCGCAGACTTGCTCCACTTGTATTTGATAATAATACTGCAGAAAATTAGAGAGTGTTTGACCAAGAGTATGATACTTTCATACGGGTTGCATTTTCTGACAAAGATGTACGTACAAAGGCCTTTATTCTGCTTAATTTAGCTGTTTCAGAAGCCATTGAAAGAGAACGTTCATTTGTGTATGGACCTGCTGTATATGCATGGGAGTGGGAAAACTGCCATAAAGTGGTACTGGCTGAAACAAGGAAGACTAAAAAATAAAAAAAGCACAGCAACATTCAACCTTTTATTAAAATAACGATAATACAGCAAAGCTTTTGAGTTTCCCCTTCCTCAGTGCTATAAAATAAAACCATTGTGTCACATTTAAATGCAAAAATAGTGACAATAACATGATACAGCCAACCAATAAAATGACACAATTAATCAACAACAATTAATAACATATGCCTCTTTTAAAATAATCAATTACTACATATATATGTATATGTGTGTGTTTTTTAAGAATTCATATTCAAAATGTTAAAAACATTTTAATACAAATTGCATTGACTCTAATGCAACTTATGTTGTCTTTTAGTTAAAACTGTTTTTAAATTAACTTGATTATTAATACCTGGATACATGTCTGCTTTTAATCTAACTATCCAAGAATATTCAATATTCTCAAGAAAGTTGTTATCACCCCCTCTTACATTTATATATTGTTTTAATAACTCTAAATTTAAACTTATGATCAGCATGTTCCTGCTATATGCTTAGCTAAAGCATTTGCGTGTATATTTGTCCTAATCTTGGACTTGTGTTCTATTACATGGTCCTTTAATTTCTTAGTACTTTTACCTACATGAATGAGGGGCATTTATTACATGTGGCCAAATAAACTATAAACATGGTGTTACAATTTGCATAACAATTAAATTCAAATACATGTTTAGTATTTGGATGGGTGAAATTAATGTCTGTGATTACATCATCACAGCAACTGCAGTTACAACATAGAAATGTGCCCTTCTTATTATTCATTATGCTAGTACTACCACCATTCAGCTTAAAATTTTTGAAGCATAATCTCTGTCTCAAATTTTTTTCATTTTTATATGCAAAACATGGTTTCTCATTAACAATTTGTTTTAATTCTAGCATAGACAACAAGATATTCCAGTTCTTTTGTAGTACTTGTTCAGTTTCATTCATTTTAGTATTATACGCTGTAACATATCCAATCTCATGGTCTTCAATTGTATGTTTATTCATTGTAGAACTGACTTCACTAAAATGAGGTGCCATAGCACTAAACCTCCTTTCCTTTACATCTTTGATCATAGAATCAATGGCATTCCTATCATAGCCTCTCTCAATGAATTCTTGCTCCATGAACTCCATTTGTTTATTGCACATGTTTGTTCATTTCCATTCCACAAGAGAAAGCGGTCATCTACAAATCTCTTGAAGAATAGTAAGCTATAATTACAAAAAAAATCCTTTGTATAAATGAACTTGCTCTCCCATTGATTCAAGACTAAGTTTGGAACAATAGATGAATTCCAGAAATTTGTATTATTACTGGAAGGAACCACTGATTTTTTACATTTTAAATCATGTACATCTGATACCAATATAGCATTCCTAGATATTGATATATCCCTGGAAAATGGGGAGTTAAACACTAGTGTACACAGAAAATTGGTGCACATGAATAGATACACACATAGGCATAGTATGCATGCCCTTCATACGTTCAAAAGCATAGTTAAAAGTCACCTATGTCGAGTGAGTAGGTTAAATACTAAGGAATACATGTGCAATGAACAAATGGAGTTCATGTAGTAAGAATTCATTGAGACAGGCTATGATAGGAATGCCATTGATTCTATGATCAAAGATGTAAAGGAAAGGAGGTTTAGTGCTATGGCAACTTATTTTAGTGAAGTCAGTTCTACAATGAATAAACATACAATTGAAGACCATAAGATTAGATATGTTACAGCATATAATACTAAAATGAATGAAATTGAACAAGTAGTATGAAAGAACTGGAATATCTTGTTGTCTATGCCAGAATTAAAACAAATTGTTACTGAGAAACCATGTTTTGCATATAAAAATGAAAACAATTTGAGACAGAGATTATGCTTCAAAGATTTTAAGCTGAATGGTGGTAGTACTAGTATAATGACTAATAAGAAGGGCACATTTCTGTGCTGTAACTGCAGTTGCTGTGATGATGTAATCACAGACATAAAGTTCACCCATCCAAATACTAAACATGTATTTGAATTTAATTGTTATGCAAATTGTAACACCATGTTTATAGTTTATTTGGCCACATGTAATAAATGCCCCTCATTCATGTAGGTAAAAGTACTAGGAAATTAAAGGACCTTGTAATAGAACACAAGTCCGAGATTAGGAGAAATATACACACAAATGCTTTAGCTAAGCACATAGCAGAAAATGTTACTCATAAGTTTAAATTTACAGTTATTAAAACAATATATAAAAGTAAGAGGGGGTGGTATTAACAACTTTCTTGAGAATATTGAGTATTCTTGGATAGTTAGATTACAAGCAGACATGTATCCGGGTATTAATAATCAAGTTAGTTTAAAACCAGTTTTAACTAAAAGACAACATAAGTTGCATTAGAGTCAATGAAATTTGTATTAAAAGTTTTTAACATTTTGAAAATGAATTCTTAAAAAATACACACATATACATATATATGTAGTAATTGATTCGTTTAAAAGAGGTATAAGTTATTAATTGATTAATTGTGTCATTTTATTGGTTGGCTGTATCATGTGATTGTCACTATTTTTGTATTTAAATGAGATACAATGGTTTTATTTTATAGCACTGAGGAAGGGGAAACCCGAAAGCTTTGCTGGATTATCGTTATTTTAATAAGAGGTTGAACATTGCTGTGCTTTTTTCTTTTTTGGTGTTGAGCTTTATATAAGCACAGCTTACAGCAGTGGTATTTCTTGTTTCTGCTGAAACAAGGGAAGATCCAGAGTGTTTAAAATGTAAATTTAGTAAAATGTGTAACCCCCAAACAAATATTATAATGGAAAGGCATATATTTTACACAAGAGATCAAAAGCCTGGTGAAACGTTTGCAGCATATATAACTAACTTGAGAAATAAGGCTAAAACATGCACATTTGGTGATTTAAGGTATTTAAGGGATGAGTTGATAAAAGACAAGTTTGTTTGTGGTATTAAAGATGATGCAGTGAGAAAGCTTTTGCTTCAAGATGGTGATTCAACTTTGAATAAGGCCATAGAGATTTGTCAAAAGTACAAGCTCATAGAAAAGCACACAAACATGCTTATAAATGAGAAACGCATGCTTCCAGCACCTTCTAAAGCTAATGATGATAGTATGCAGCATGTGGTTAAAAGATACAGGCCTAAGGACAAGGTTGTTTCAGTGAAACCTAAAACATTTCTAGCAAATTCTAAGGCATGCTGTGTAAAGTAGACATGCTCAGTAAAGCACAAGGGTGAGTCAGCAAACTCAAAGTATGTGCCCTCACTTAGCCTCATAGTCAACTGTCATAACTGTAGTGTAAATCATGAGTCCAAAACAGAAAAGTGCTTAGCTTTTGGTCAGCAGTGCCACAGATGTAAAAATTTGAATCATTTTCAAAGGTTTTGTAAATCAAAATAGGTCCATTCTTTTATTAATTTTATTAAAAGAGAACATTCTAAGAAGCAAGTTAATCAACTAGAAAACTGTGACACTACTTTTTATGTTGATGGTGTGTCTGTGCTTGGTGAAACAGTCAATGCAATAGATTTGTAGGCAAAAAATGAAGTATTTTGTACTGTTCGGCTTCATGGGATACCCATAGACCTCAAAGTTGATACTGGTTCAAAGTACAATGTTATGTCAGAAGAAATGTTTGCTAGAGTAAGAGCTGGTGAGAAGCTTGATTTAGCTAAGTGTGTGAAGCTTGTTGCTTATGGTGGTGAAGAAATTCAAACCAAAGGCTGAGTAGTGCTTTCATGTTACTCTGCTGGGAACAGCTATGACTTCCAATTTTACTTAGTCAAAAGGCACATACAGTCATTATTGTGCCTCAGAGACAGTTTGAAAATGGGACTGCTTTCATTTAATGAAGAAGTTCACCATGTAAGCCTGAAAGACAACTGTTCTAATTTTGCCCGGACTATATTTTTCTACCTATGCTGATCTTTTCAAAGACAAACTAGGCAAACAGAAAATTGCCAGTCCACCTATTTTAAGATACTATGATGTTCACAAACCAGTAATTCTTTCTTGTGATGCTTCTAAGTTTGGTCTTGGTGCAGTCATGATTCAAGAGAGTAGACACGTAGCCTATGCTTTGAGAACTCTAACTCAAACCAAGCTGTAGTATGCTCAGATAGAGAAAGAACTCTTGTCAATTGTGTTTGCATTTTCAAAGTTCCATGATTATATTTATGGCTGACCTATTCAGACTGAGACTGACCACCAACCTCTAGTCACTATTTTGAAAAAAATTATGCAAACAGCTCCTGTGAGATTGCACCACATGATGCTGAAATTGCAAAAGTATAATTTCAATCTTGTTTACACAAAAGGCAATCTTCTTTATCTTGCTGATACTTTATCCAGATAGCCCAGAAAAAAACACTGAACAGCATGAAAATTAGAAACCCGACTTTGAAGTCATGGAAGTGAGAAATTTTTTTTCCACACTTCTTGATGAGCTTAGAACTCATACAGCTTCAGATCCAATTCTCCAGAAGCTCAACCACTTTTTCAGCTGAGAATGGTCATCAAAGCAATTTTGTTTATCACTAGAAGTGCAACTATATTTTCCCTACAGAGATGAGATTTTGTCTGACAATGGTATCATCATGAAAAGTCGAAAAGTGATTGTTCCAAAATCCTTGCAACAAGAGTATATTAACATCTTGCATCGTGGCCACCCAGGAACTGATTCTACCAAAAGTTTGTAATGCTAGTAAACCACATCAACAGAGAGAACAACTTCAGCTAAATCAGATTCCTGAACCACCTTGGTCGACAGTAGCTACAGACATTTTCAAGTAGAATGGTCAACATTACTTGGTATTAGTAGACTCTTATTCAAGCTGGTTCGAGATTGACTCCTTCCTAATCTCATGTCCAGTACTGTCATTAAGGAGACATTTTTCTTTCCATTGTAGTCTGCACAAAGTTATTTCTGACAATGGTGCACAGTTTACAAGCCAGCAGTTCAAGAGATTTGCTGAGGAGAGGGACTTTATTCATTTTACGAGTAGTCCTGAGTACCCACATTCAAATGGCTTGGCAGAATGTACAGTTCAAGGTGCAAAAC
Source organism: Protopterus annectens (assembly GCF_019279795.1). Classification (NCBI taxonomy): domain Eukaryota; kingdom Metazoa; phylum Chordata; order Ceratodontiformes; family Protopteridae; genus Protopterus; species Protopterus annectens. The sequence goes on from NC_056735.1 coordinate 568,061,202, forward strand.
AGCTGTTAGAGAAGTTGAAATGAGACAATACCAATGTTTTCCTGAATATCCTGAATCTCAGAAACATTCCACGTGATAACCATCTTGGTTCACCTGCCCAGAGACTTATGTCAAGACAAACCAGAACCACGCTACCAATCAGCAATTTGTTGGTTCCATGTGCTAAGAACAACAAAGCAGTGAAAGCTCAACTCCTGAAAAAGGGTTTGCTCCAGACGTCCTATCATGATAAGACCAGTAAACTTTTCAATCCATTACAAGAAGAGGAGATAGTAAGGATACAGACAGCAAACAGTTTTGATCAGATTGGAGTCATGAAAAGTTTATGTCCAGAGTCAAAATTATACATCATGGAATCTCAAGGAATAGAATTTAGATGGAATCGGAAACATTTAGTGCCGGTGTCTGAGCCAGTACTGCTGCAGCTTGCCTGTGATAAAGACTCTGGTTCTCAGTGTGACTTATCCAATGTTCCAGTTCCAGAGGGCATTCCAGCAAATACTCCCTGTTCCTGAGAATATCCCCAAGAATTCTAAAGCAGATTGTTCACCAATGACTGTCCCTGTTGCTAAACCCAGTCCTAACATTACAAGATCAGGTCGTATTTCCAGACCTTGTTCCAGATACATTGCAACTTAGACATGAATGTTTTTTATTCATTATTGTTTGTATAATTTGCATGCCTATTCAAATGCCATTATCATTGCAAGACAGCTCAGTAAAGAGAGATGATGTAGATCAGAGTGTGCATGTACCTTTAAGAAGCTTTGCAGTGAGGTAGCACGCGTATATAAATACTGAGCACGTGCAAACAAGACTACCATTTTGTAGTGACCTGCAGATGTGTAAACATGTATGTATGTGTAGTAGTCAGTCAGTTAGCTAGTTCATTTATATTTTCTGTTGCTGCTATCAGTCCTGATGTGTTTGTATGTAATAAAGTATTAAAACGAACACCCAAGCCACTTTGTCTTAACTAGTTACACAAGACAAGCAACATTTACCTAAGAAGCTATGAATCACTTTTTAAGGAGATTCCTCCCTTCTTCAAGTTGGTGCAACCACGGAGTTGGTATATATAGGTTCAGGGATGTGGGGGCTTTTTTTTTCATTCTTTTGGAATGTCAACATTCAGAAGGTTTGGTGTTTTGTAGAAGAACTATTAAAGTAGCCATGCAAAAAGTCTAGATACAGCATATACCTATATAAAACATGAAAAGGCCTAAATGGTACTAAAAAGTTCTCTGTGCTGGTTTGAAGAAACCAGCACAGAGGAACTCTTGGGAGAATGCTAGAAGACATTCAACACACTGTGTGAAATTTAGCTAAACACAAGAATGTCAATAAGCATATATCAATCAAGCCCCTTAGAATGAACAAGAGGACTGACATAAATAACATCTTATACTGAATTCTATTCTAACAAAGTCTATAAATGTTGTAGCAGTTTGTCGATTAGGTTACTGGAGGCATACTATCAGCATGAGCCATCTTGTAATATACTCATCAGTTGGAAGAATGGCTTATATCGCAGTGTGAATCACAGCTAAATAAACCAGCATAAATGCAAGCAATCAAACAAAAAATACACTGCAACACAAAATGGGATACATAGCCTGATTTTAATGCTAGGTCCATGTTCACCTGGTAGAGTCAAGACTGCTGAGACTCATTGTCAATAGACAATTAGCGGTACGTGGCTGACAGGAATTGAGACTGTGGAGGCACATTTCTCTTTGGAAGACAGTGATTATGGAGCTCAGATAAGATGCCAAATGGGGGTGGTGCTTCCAGAGGGAGAGGGTAGGCCAACCCCCCCCCCCCCCGGACCAGAAAGCTTGTCAAATCCATATCACGTGAATCTTGCTAGGGAACAAAGGACCAAACAGAATTCAGGGAAGAAAAGAATAAGCTGTAGGGCTCATGCCTAACCTGTGAATAGTCAATTTCCATCCTCCAAGAATGAATGGGTCAGTTGGGTGCAGAAAGAAGAGGCATCAGGCAGGGTCCCAGTTGGAAGAAGAAAAGGCCACAGTTTTAAAAACATAATGCAAGTTATATTTTAAGTAGATGAAACATCTCAAAAATATAACTGCCTGTACCTCACAAGAGTGAAACACAGTTGAATGAACCTAACCACAAAAGTAAGAAATAAAACTATTCAGGATTAGTCCCACTAAACCAGTGTCCTATATTCAAGGAAACCCAGAGGAGGTATTAATATTATCAAAGAGAAATATAGCCAGGGCACTGGAGCAAATTCTCCCTTTGTTTTTGAAAAGTCTCATAGGGTCTTTTACTTCCACCTAAGCTACCACCAACTCAGACACTTAAGGCCTTAATTTGGCTTCTTATCTGAAGGAAGGCTCATTCAGGAGTACGGTACAAACTAATGCTGCAATGCAGTGTCAGTGATGGAAAATTAATTTGGTCATCTGCGGTGGCAATAGAACTCACCACCTTCTGATCTTCAAACACCAAGGGCAAGTCCACCTGTTAAGTCACTAACCATAAAAGCGATAACATTAAACATAAATACACTACAAAACAAAATAGAGTAAATGTCATAGTTTTAAAGCCATCTCTGTGGCACAGAGAGATAAAGCCTTGACTATGCTGTAGAGTGTTTCACATCCTATATGCCAGTTGCTTATATATACTAACTCCAAGACTACTATAACATGAACAGGAAAATGCACTTTAAAGTACAAATGTGCCTTCTTTTCTTTCTTCATGTAACATCATCAATCTTGGAGATACTAATATGCATACCATTACACTGAAGATATCACCAAAGTGCAAAGAGATCTTAAGTTAAAGACAGCCCAAGCAAAACTGATGCTGGCTAAGGAAAAGCAGATGATGAGAAATCATACTTCAGAAGAAGAACCTTACAGACCTCCCTTTTGAACAGTGATGCATGGAATTAGTCACAACTGCCCACCCTTCTGGATATTAATACAGTTTTGGATGAATTCAATAGTGCTCTGATTAATAGACAAATGTGTTCTAACCAGAGAAAAATGAATCAGAAAAGACATAATCCTGAGGATATCCAAAAAATCTGTGAATACCAGATGTAAAGGAGAAGCAGCTTGGAAAACCTACAATAAAATGGGAAATGAACTGACCAAGAAAATACGTTGTGCAGTTCACAGAAATTCCAAGAGCATATACAGACAGCAAAGCAAGACTATGCCTGAAATTCATTAATAAGTACGGTGCAGAGAGCCTCACAAACAAGTGTTATTTATTGTCACCAGGAATACAAGAAAGGATTACATAAAAAAGAAAGACATAGCAATACTGGGAGAAGCAGCACTATGCTGCTATATGTCTGGTGCAGTGCTACACTAGGGCATGACACTGATGTGATGATGGCACAATGAAGGAAGGTTAGCACAGTCATATCAGGGCACACTGACATGTGCAGTATAGGGCTACAAAGAATCATCTTGTGCTCATCCAGTGTAAGAGGGGTAACAGCAACAGACAAATGCTATAGATGTGCAAAATGAAAGTACTAGCACTGTTCATCACATAGATAAGACGAAATGGTGTACATCACAAAATAGAACATGGGAGAGCAAAAAGCAAAGGGAAACACACAAACATTACTTTAAGGTATGAAGGGTCGGGGGAGTAGTTTCATTTTTTACAGGGAGAGATCTTTAGTAAGGTTTATAAAAGGGTAGAAGGTGGAGAAGAAAATGATGGAATGGCTGTGGAAGGGACAGATGGAGAAGGGCATGTGGCAAGGACATACAGATAAGCAGTGAATATAGACACAGACATATAGGGCTGCTATACACATAAAAGGTGTGCAGGATTGTGAATGCACACAGACATATAGAAGATGAACAACTGGTGATGTGAAGATTTGAAAATGGCCAAGGAATAGGAAATGACACTTACAGGAGAACAAGCACCAATATAAGGATAGGAGAGGTCCCTGACACTGCTGGATGTCAGCCAGGGTGGACCAGAGTGCAAAAAAAATTAACATCATTCACCTGGGTGGCTGCAATTATGGGCCAGTTGCTGCTCCACTCAACAGATGGCTGGGTCCTGCCACTCATGTAACTTCACAAGCCATGTGTAAAGGCAATGCATATTACAAAGGTGGTCGTCAAGTTTATGACGCACTTTAGCAGCCAACAACCTCGACAACTACTGCCAAGAGAAAATATGGAAACCCTCTTGTCCATTTTAGAAGAGGAGTTTTTGCCATCTCCTGAGAAATGGGCACAGAAGCCATCAGTGACCATACCATCATCCTGCTTTTGACAGGCAGACCTGGTGGCCATTATCAAACCAACACCTAAGGTATTGACCAGTGCAGCATGAGGTGCCATTGGCCTCATCTCCTCCTAATCCATAAATGTACCTAGAGAAGGAAAACACAATGGTGAAACATTATTGTACACATATATTATAAAATACGTCACAGTTGCACAGTGGAGCAGCAAATACATCATACAGACACCGCTGTTGAATAAGGTACTTAAACTTTCTGTGACACTCAAGCATATTCAACTGTTGATGTTCTACTTCTGGAAAACAAAGCATGTACAGACATTAAACTAGTGCCAGATAAAAATACAGAGAAAATGCTTATAGTACACTTTAGGCTTCCTCAATTGAATCTTTGTCTCCTAGTGAAGAAGAAGAAAGTTAGGGTGGAGCTGCTTCAGACCACAGTTATGACACTGACATGCCTTACCAGAATGGGTGATGCCAGTGGTATCAGTTGCAGTCACAGTAAGTGCATCCCAGACACCACCCACCTTCTGCAGTGAGCTATTATACTTCACATCAGGCACTCCTTAAAGTTTCTCTGCAGGAGGAACAGGAAAGCCATGTTCTTCCAGTCACACCCATCTGTAGCCCTGCATCCTGCAGTGGCTGAAGAAAGCATAGTCACTCACTTAGGTTTGCTTGAGGAGCAAACTGGTAGCCTCATGAATGAATGCACATTTGTGTCATGCAAAATAACACCGCACTGATGTGTTACTGTATTTCCGTAGTGCTGCACTGAGGCACTGAGAGATAGCTATCTCTGACAAAATGGCAACAAACATGTGTAACCATTTCCTGTCATGTGCTTCACGGTCACAGTGACATGCAAGGATAACACTAGTATGTTCAGTTAGCGCATTGCACTATGTCAGTGATTCACAAATAAGGGCACTAACTAGCCTCATTAGCATAGCTGCCACACCAATTGGTTCTTCTGGACATAATATAAATCACTGACATAACTTTGCACAATACTCTTCATTAACAAAAAATGTGGACTTCAACAACTTCAGCAAAGATTCTACAGATTTGTAACTTCACAAGGTTAGGGAAGGAGTCCTGCTTGGTAAAATCCCTCAGGAAGAACAACAAACCCTGTGTACAATGAAGGCAGATGCCATGATGTATATGTAGCTCAGAACCTATGGCACTGTCATTGTATTGCATTGTCTGCCTGTGGTTGGGTGGGAAGCCAACAAAGTACATTGGAAACCTTGTGAAGAACATGCCGCAAGGAGTATGGGGTTGAGGCCTGACTACAATATTTATATAGGAAGCTGGCTGTATATAGCACTAATTGCAGCTGGTAACCAGCTGCATAAAGGGGGGGGGTGGCTATGGTATAGCTACAGTGCATAAATGGGTGAAGTTAGGCATAATACTAATTGTAGTGTATCACTCAACCCCCTCAATTCTGTGTCCAACACAGTTTAACTAGGTACCTTACAATCTTCCTGTGAATGGTCCACAGTCTGCTGGTCTGTGAACTGCTGGCATAGCAGATGATGTTTGTACCTCCTTCATTTGCACTGATGGCTGTGATCTGTAGCATTACAGGCAGTGGCTCTGATGATGACTGATAATTCATGCTGCTAAGCTGTTGCTGCTGCTAATTCCAATATTATTCCCATCATGTACACCACAATGCTTGATTTTCAAAATGGGAATGTGTCATAATGCATTTCTGAATTTTAAACATTTCTAAATCACCATTTTGAGTGTTATCATTTGCATACTGTGTGGCTTATTTCCGTGGGCTTCTTCGTTTCCATATCTTTATGCATTAAACAGCATGTGCTGTATACCAAACTATTTTGCCTTTGCATAACCACATTATCTGTGACATTCCTGCTACCAGGACTAAATTTTGCTGTGTATTGCACTTGTCTTCTATAAATCTCAGCTTGTTACACTGCACTGCAAAGGAAGAATATCAAGAACATGCAAAGTCCTGGGAAGGTGTTAATGAAACTTTAAGAAGAGAAAGGAATGCAAGAGATGATCCACTGGTCTGTAGCTCTCATATCAAAACAGTTAACAGATAACATAGACTGACTATTTCTTCACAATGAAAGATCATCTGAGAAGTTTTTCATACTATATCCCATCTCTGTAAATCAGAGTTCTTCCTCTACTACTTTTTCAATTTCAGATCCACAGTTACTTACAAAAAAACTTGCAAAAATGCAGTGATGACATCTTTTTATAATAATACCTGTAACAGGTCCCTACTCTGGGCCAACAATCAAGGAGACTCAATCCTCAGCACTGACTCGGGTGAGGGACAGTCACTAAGAGCAAAGATGGATTTACACAGTATTTTCAGATGCAGCTCCCTGCACCAAGCACATTTTTCCTTAAGAACACACAGGGAGCATGCTCCAGACTTGGGGCTGGACTCTATTTCTCTCTCCAGGCCCACACAAAACTCCGCAGTGGCCACTTTGGAGCTCTGTGTCCCTGTTTGCAGTAGCTGACACACACACCTGGATATTTGAGTTTCACACACACGTACACATCTTGGAAAAGCTGGCACAGATTTAGTAGCTGTGCCCCTTTCTACTCTGACTCTGAGGTAATCACTCTGCCACCAGTCAGCTACTCTAAGGCTCTTACAAAAGGTACCCAATTATACTCTGTAAAATTAATACTACTACAAATGGTAGTGTGTGCCCAAAGCAGCAAGGCTTTCAGGAGTGGCCACAGTGCATAAGTACTCTCACAATGTTAAAAGTATTCTCTAAATGACCAGCCACAAGGAAAGGTATCAAAATGTTTAATGATAAATAATAAAACAGAACATAGGAGAATACGGAATACAATAAACAACAGAGTTTCAGCCACAGAGATATAAAAAATAATACAGCTGGATAGTTTCTCACAGATGCAGAAAACAATACTAAACTATTCTCATTAAAAGTCCCTGACTGACTAAAGAATTACTGTTCCCCGACTACTTACTAAATCAAGGCATGCTGATGTGTGCTGAGTGTCTTCCCTCAGCAAAAGCCAGATGATGTCTCTCTTTGTCTGTGTGAATGTGTAAGATATATATCCTGTCAGAATTTTTTTTTTGTCAGGTTCCAAAGTGCTACTGAAAGAGTTCCAAAGAAATCAGATTTGGATTAAAGGATGACATAACTTCTGATCACCTGACTCTGGTACAATATACACACATAGCTTTGATAAGATCTGTGGCAGCATCTGAAAGCTATAACACAAAACTCCACACAGACCACTTTGGAGCTCTGTGTTCCTGTTAACAGTAGCTGGCAGACACACTTGAATATTTTAGTTTCTCACACACACATAGACACATGGGACAAGCTGGCACAGATGTATTAGCTGTGCCCCTTTCTGTTAAGACTATGAGGTAATCACACTGCCACCAGTCAGAAACCCTAAGGCTCTTACAAAGGGTTCCCAATTATATTGTGTAAAAGTAATACTAATACAAATGGTAGTGTGTGCCCAAAGCAGCAAGGCTGCGGCCACAGTGTCATTAAAACAAGCATAAGTATTCTCAAGATATTAAAAGTATTCTCTAAAGGTCCATCCAAAATGAAAAGTATTAAAATATGTAATGATAAATAATAAAACATAAAACAAGAGAATACTGAATTCAATAAACAACAGTTTCAACCACAGAGATACAAAAAAATACAGTTGGATAGTTTGTCACAGATGCAGAAAACAATATTAAACTATTCTCACTAAATGTCCCCAACTGACTAAAGAAGTACTGTTACCTGACTATTTACCAAAGCAAGGCAAGCTGATGTGTGCTGAGTGTCTTCCCACAGTAAAAGTCAGATGATATCTCTCTTTGTCTGTGTGGATGTATGAAATATATATCCTGTCAGAAATCTTTCCTGTCAAGTTCCAAAGTGCTGCTGCCAGAGTTCCAAAGAAACCAGATGCTGCTTAGAGGATGACATCACCTCTGGTCACCTGACTCTGGTGCAATACACACACACACACACACACACACACACACACACACACACACACACACACACACACAGTTTTGCTAATATCTGTGGCATTATCTGAAAGCTATAACACATTTTCAAACATTCCACCCTTCCAGGGTTCTCTGGTAAACATACACATTTGATCAGTTACAACAATACAAAATCTGTTGTATTAATTTTATAAGTAAATTAGAGTAAAATTTAAAAATTGTCCCTGATTTTTGTCCTTTGTCATTATATTATTTTTTAGCATTGCACAGAATGTTTGAACAAAGAAGTTGAAAGCTATGTTTATGGCATGATTTGTACCTACAGATTATGGACAAATTTCAACTGGTTAAGTTTATAGACAATGGAGAGATGTATTCCATCCTCACATTATCACAGTCTTGGATATCTTTATCTCTTCCATTCTCACTGACTTTTTGAGGACTTTAATATTTTTGTTCCCAATGGTGTCCTGAGTTAGTAGACTAGTCTGCAATCCTATTGCACTAGAAATACATATTTTAGTCCTCCATGATCTCATTCAGCAATACAAGTCACTAAAATTCAGGAAAACAGATCCTATCAATTTCATGTCCGGGTTGCTATGTTCCATAATTCACTCATACAATTATTTTATTTATTCTTTATTTATTTATTACATTTGTTGACCAGGTATGTCTGACTGGGCCAGAGGCCCGTTTTCAGCAGAGACCCAGGGAGAAAAAAACTCCACAAAAATACAAAAAATAAACATAGTAACAGCAACATTAGTGCAATAGAATTATATACACCATCAAGAGACAGTGCAAATGCAAGGTCCTAATAAATATGGAAGAACCAAGGAGAAAAACTCCACTGTAGTACAAAACAATCAGAAGTACAACCAAAATCAAAAATCAAGTAGCAGTAAATCTAGAACAATCAGTAGCACTATAAAAATACTGTTGCAGTAACAGCCAAGAGACAGTAGTTATAATATAATCTGTAGAACTGTACAATTGCAGAAATAAATGAGCAAAACAGTAGATAGTATGTAGGTAAGATTAGAAGGTAAAGGTGAGAAAGGTAAAAAAAAAGAGTGCTGAAAATATATTAGCCTGGGGAGAGGCAGGAGTACAGCCAGTGTCTTAAAAGGTGTTCCTTTAAGAGTGATTTGAACTGGTCATGTACTGGATTATTTGTTATTGTATCTGGAAGGGTGTTCCAGAGTTTAGCTATTTTGTGCGAATAAAGGGAGTTGCCATGTTGGTTGTGGGACTTGGTTACCTTTAGTAGGATTTTATTGGAAGATCTAAGCTGTCTGTTAATTGTATTAGGTTGAACTAAAGAAGAGATGGCAGGGCAGTTGCTGGGATAATAGATTAATTTATGAGCTAAGGATAGTTTATTGAAAGATATAAGGTTGGGAAGCTCTAGCCAATTTAGTATTGAGAGAGCTAAGTAGTGGTGGGTTCTGTGTGGGAGATTAGTGGCACATTTACCAATCTTGCAGTAACATGATTCTAGATTGTTGAGGTCAGATTTGTGAAGGTTAATAAATATGAGGGAGCCATAGAGAAAGGTAGATAGAAGGTGTGTGCGTTCAGTAGCAAGCCTGGTGTTGGGAACTAGAAAAGGTTTGGCCCAAAAAGGGTATCTAGTTTGATGTGTACTTTTTTGATGGTTTAGGTGATATGAATGTCAAATTTGAGGTTGTCATCTATGATAACACCTAAGAGTTTAGTGTGGGTAATAGAGTATTATTGATACCATTTGTAGAGATAATTGATAGAGGATCAGGGAAGACTTGTTTTTTTTTTGTAACTGAAAACTATGATTTTAGTTTTCTTGGGATTTAAAATGAGTTGGTGTTGGGAGAGGTAGGATTCAATGTCCTGAAAAGAGGATTGCATTTTTAGTTGGAGTTCTTGGGGAGAGTGGGCTGAACAGATAAGTGTAGCATCATCTGCATACTGTATTACAGAGTCATATTGGGTTGCTGTACTAAGATTGTTTGTGAATATGATGAAGAGAAGGGGACCCAGAATGGAGCCTTGGGGTACACCCATGGTGATGGGGAGTAGGGGGGAAAGAGAATTTTCCCACTTTGTAGCCTGTTGATGGTTAGAGAGGTAGCTGTGGAACCAAGTTAGTGAGGTTAGGCTGAGGCCATAAGAAGATAGCTTATTTAATAGAAGCTGGTGAGATATGGTGTCAAAGGCTTTAGACATATCGAGAAACATGGAAGAGACATGCAAGCCTTCATTCATGAGGTGGTGAATGGTGTTAGTAAAGGTTAAGAGGGCAGTACTGGTACATTGCTTAGGCCTGAAAAAAGCTGAGTGTTGGAAAGGAGATTATTGTTAAGGAAGTAGTTAATGAGTTGGTTGTGGATACAATTTTCTAATATTTTTGCTAGGGGAGAAAGTATGGCTATTGGACAATAGTTGGTTAGCTCTTTGGAGGGGCCATCTTTGTGAAGAGGTATAATATGAGATATTTTCCATATGAGTGGAACATATTGTTCTTTAATAGAGAGTGATCAAGATTGTAATGGGGTAAGCAATTGAGGGGGCTGCAAGTTTTAGAAATTCACTAGGGAGTTTGTCTGCAGCAGTGCAGCATTGTTTGAGTTTGGACAAGAATTTTTTTTTTTATGTACATTGTATGGGTGAGGAGGAGAAAGGGGTGTGATAGTTAATGGCAGGGGTGGGGACAATGAGTGGCTGGGTTGGCTGGCTGTCTAGAAGAAAGGTGATGGTGCTGGTGAAATGGGTGTTAAATTGAGTTGAGATAGGGACAGCATTGTTTGAGGGTGCAGGAGGGGAGGTAGAGATACATCCTGGATTTAGGAGTTGGTTGATGGAACGCCAGCATTTTGAGGGTTGTTTTGGTTGTTTTGCTGACAGAACAGGAAGTATACTTGTTTGTCTCTTTTTATTTATTTATTTTTTTGTTGAGTTTCTTAGTTGTTGGTAGTTAAGGAGGTCGGATATGTTTTTGGATGTATGATAAGCTGACCAAGCTTTGTCTCTATGTCTCATTGGTAGTTTAGTTTCTTTGGTTAGCCATGGGAGAGATTTGGTTCTAGTATGAACTTTTCTTGTGGGTGCTAGATTATTAAGAATTGTGAGGAAGATTTCATTGAAGTACTGAACAGCATCATCTAATTTGAGGTACTTAAGTGGAGACCAATTACATTGCTGTAGTAGAAGGCTGAAAGTAGTAGGGGAGAAACTTTTCTTGAAAGTTGATGTATTTATAGATAATGTTGCTTTGGGTATACACATGTTTCCTGTAAAGGAAGGTTGGATAATGGTCACTGAGGGAGTCAGGTAGGCACCCAGCTAAGAACCCTAGGTTTGGTTTCTTAGTTAGGATCCAGTCTAATGTTGACTACTTGTTAAAGTGTTTGTCAACACAAGTTGGGCAGTTTATTGTTTAGGAGAAGTTGAAGAAACTAATAAAGTTGGATGGTTTATCAGTAGTGCAGAAGTGTCAATCTAAGTTGAAGTCACCAAGAACAATAGTTTCTTGGGCGAAATTAGTAGTTGCCCGGAATAGTAGGTGATATATAGAGGGAAGGTTATTGCCAGGAGAGAGGGAGGTGGCAATTATTATTATTGCTTTGTTGGGGTTGATTTCCAGGCGGCAATTAATATTTCAGAATTGGGTAGATCAGGAGGAGTACAGCTTAGTTGGGCTACATTAAGGGTATTTTTAAACATAACTGCCACACCACCACCATGTTTGCTGATTCTGTCTACTCTTATGATGTCATAGCCTACTGTTAGAATTGACATGTCATTAATGTGGGGCTTTAACCAAGTTTCTGTTAACAAAGCTATATCTGGAGAGTAGGTGGAAATGGTAGTGTGGAACTCACTGGTCTTGTTTAAGATGCTGTGGAGGTTGAAGTTTAACAGGAGTAGATCTGAGGCAGTAGGTGGAAATGGTAGTGTGGAACTCACTGGTCTTGTTTAAGATGCTGTGGAGGTTGAAGTTTAACAGGAGTAGATCTGAGGCAGGGGCATTTTGGAATGGGGGTAGGTATGTGTGTGCAACATGGACTGACTCCAGGTGGTGTGAGTAGGGCTTGTGGAAAATAGAGTATGTTGTGTATTGTTGTTGTTGGGGTCTGAGTTGGGATGGATGTCTGCTTAAAGTTTTAATTGAGAGATGGAGTGAAGGAGAAAAAAATTAAGAATGTTTATTATTTTGAGGTATTTGAGTGATGGGAATGTAGAATAGTGGGTGTAAAAGTGTTTAAAAGGTGAAAGGAGAGAGGTTGAATGGTTGTAGAGTTGAGGGTTTATGTTTCTATAAGTGGAAGGAGAGTGGGAGTGTAGGTGATTGGCAGTGTTTTACATGGAGTGAGTGAGGGGAGGTAGAGTTGTAGGTGAGATATAAAAACAGGAGAAACAGAGTATTAGTGAGAATGTTGTTGCGGTAATGCATGGTAGTTAGGAGGGGAGTGGAAGGGAGGAAAAAGTAGAGAAAGATAGGGGAGGAGTTTGAAGAAGGTATTGCAATGGTATTCTGGAAAGGTTGAGAGGATTCGCTGGAGTGTGGTATGGGTGTGGTTAGTCCAGGTATAAATCAAATGATAACGGGGTGGGTGAGAATGGGGGTAGGGTAGGGTATTCATGTGCCTGATTGTGCATCTTGTAAAACACAGCAGTTTGTTTAGTTATCAATGGTATTACTTCTACATATAAATTCTGTGTCATAAAAACTTGATTAGATTTGATGCTGAAAACAAAAAACAATGGGCCGGATTCACAAACACCTACACTTAGTGCTGCTATTGTGAGCACATTATGTACACATTAACGTTCTACTTCATATTCATTAAACAGCTGTGCATTTAGTGCATAGTCTCAAAACAAGGATAAATGACAGAATATGATAATGAAAGCATAAGTTGCTAAATCACATGCTAATTAAGGAATCCAACATGACAGAGCTATATAGGAACATATTAAACACTTATGCACACACAGTACTCCCTTTTTCAATAAACTCAAATCCAAAATTCTTTGGAATACAGGTTTGATTACACTTAGAAAAATTGCTAAGGGTTGTTGCTGCCAGTATTAACCTGTATGTGCTACAGGCTTTAAATGAAGGTGCTGATTCTACTGCTGCCAGACCTCGGCCAAGAATGAGGAGAATGTATAGACATCATTTGACTCACCACGGACTGCATGACACAGAAACTGTAGAGTGATCAAGGTGGACAGGGAAACACTAAAGGAAATATATAACCTCTGCTACCCTCACCTGACGCCCCAAGGAAATCATGTAGAACCCATCCCAGTGGAAACAAAGGTATGTATAGCATTAAGCATACTAGCTACAGTTACTTTCCAGAGACCCACAGGGATATATTAGGGGTGTCAATGACCTCAGCTTCTTGAATATTACACCCGTTTCTAAATGCAATGCTACAACTGCAAGGGGTTATATCTGTTTTCAATGCCTCCCAGAGGAGAGAGCAAGAAGCATACAGAAATTGTATGCAATAGCACACTTCCATGAGGTTTTGGGGGACACAGATTGCACAGACATAGAAATAAAAGCCCTACTCGGTGAACAGGTAAAGAGGTACATTAACAGAAAAGGATACCACCCTATAAACTGTCAGATTGTCTGTAATGCCTAAGGGATCATCTATAACATCTGTGCAGGTAACCCAAGCAGTTTTCTTGAGTCACACATATGGCACACCTGTGAGTGTACACAAGGTTTGCTAGGGGTGACTTTCAACAAGGGCATGTAGTGGGGGATGCAGGTTATGCACTGAAAGTATGGCTCATGACACCAATGAGAAACACACAGAAACCCACTTAGCAAGGATACAGTGATGGCCATGTCAAAACTGGGAATATCTAAACACCTCAGCAGATGCCCTGCAGAATGACATACCAGCCTCTGCCCAAATACTCACAATCTGTGCCATTTTGCACAATATAAATCTCAGAAAACAGCTTTTACAAGTGCATCAAGGGGGAGAACCACAGTTTCCAGGACCACAGGCAGAGTCAGCAGTTACAGCAAGTACATATGAGGAGTCTGAAAGAGAACCATTGGCTGCAGATGGTGCTGGCAGTTGAAGGCATGCACAATATGCCATGGCTCTGGCTAAGAGGCAAAGGACAGCTCACAGACTGACTACCTAATTCAACACCTAAGATCCTAAGTGCATACAGATTTTAAAACTAATGCCTGCAAAAGTCCACAACCTTTACTTAACCATGTAATGGTTGTGTTCTGTTAGCATCCTACATAGCCATAGCCAACTCCCAAGGACACATTTTGTAGCTGCAGTATTAAGGTTAGTGCGGAACCTGTATTAAAAAAGAGTTATATAACTGAAAACTGTCATATGCATATACTTATATATCCCTAAGCCAAAATACATCTCAAGTGTACAGCAATGTCAGTAATAGCTTATGACTGAAACAATGTTTGCAATATACAGGATTTTGACCAATACTGTGTATCAAATAGTTCAGTTGACCACTGTATATAAACCAGTGAGCAGGTCAATGGTATCATCATTTGCACAAGTATACCAATGAGCAATAATTAAATATTGACTGCATTATTAAAAATACTGACACACATAGAAGGAGAGTTAGCAATTACAAAATCAATCATTCACAACTGAGTAGAGAAAATAAATAAAAACATTTTTGTTCTGCAATGCATTTACATTAAAGCAAAATACTGAGTAAGCAAGCAGAAGCTATCCACACCGTACCTCAGACATATATGCAAACCCTAAGTCACAAAGAAATGTGCAAAGGGCAGGGTACAGCCATTATTACTTGCACATGGTATTGGGCACCAAAGAAGTGAGCACTTGCGAGCAACAAAAAATATATTTGTTAATTGTACAATTATAAGAGATATTGTTAAAACACATTTATCAGTCAGAAGTAATGCTTAAATAACATGTATGTGTACTTGTATGTGAAAGGTGGTACAGGCAATGTTTTTTTCAATGTGTGTGTCTCTATGAACACAATCAAGCACTGTGCTAGCACAACTTCCAGGCATCTTGGACAGGTGTGAGCCTTGCATGGTTAGAGTAGTCACTCCAGCTTTGTCACCCCTGACCATGAGAAATATCTCTGCCAAGAGTTGAAATAATTAGTGTGTTACCTGAATGTGAGTGATGCCTGCTGGACAAACTGTCATCAGGACTATTTTGACTTACACTGGATGTTGTAGTAGCTCTCCATCCACATAGATGCTGACCCTCCCCCAGTAGATGTTTCATTAAAGACACTGTCCGAGGAGTCACCCACACGGTTCAAGCATTCCCACACATCAGAATGCACAAGGTTTAGTATTCTCACTATCTCTTCTGAGGCCTAAGTGGAACATGTCTGTGACTCTATGATAGCCCCACATGCATTGTGTGGTACCTACTCACACAACATCAGGAGAAAAGTGGACAGCAGGTCTCCTCCAATCACCTATACCAATCCCCCTGTGTGGCCCTTTGCCTCATGATGACTAAGAATCAACTGAAGTAACCACAAAAACTGTTTCACCCTCAACCTGTCCTATGTCTGAAATCTTTGTGCCATGGATATCAGTAGTCATACTGACTGCTTCAGAAATATGGGCAGTGGATGTTGGAGGCACAATCTTAGTGACAGACTGACCTTCTACACCCCAAATTGTGGCTCTCCATCATCACCACCATCATCATCAGGAGGTATAAGTTCCACAGTGCCACTGGTAGGATCACCTATGATAACAAGTAATTAATTCAACAAAGAGAGAATTAGAATACAAACTGATCAACCTTATGTTATGCAAAATGTATTTAAAAAATAGATGATAATTAATTGCTTTCATGTATACATAAATCTATTTTATTTACAGTAATAAAAATAAAAAGGTGTGCTTACAATGAGCAGGTGGTCATGAAACTCAGAACCCATTGTGCCTACATATAAGTATGGGAAATGAAACACAGCTCATAAGCATCACAATACATCTAGTACAAGAAACAGAAAATGTTATTCAATTTTATTGCATACCTGGAAGTTTTGCAGTAGACACACTTGGGTTGGCCTCCACATCACACCATCTTCAATGATTCAATGTGAAACTTCTGCTGAGCTGTCTGTATCTCTGACAGTAGACAGGAACTCCTCTGTTTCAGTCAGTGATGCTTCTGTAGCAGGACCACCACCTCTCATAGCCAAATGTTCGCGGGCAATTGCAGCTGCCCTACAGTTTACCTACTTGTCATGTCATTAGCACTTTGCCTGATTTTCTGAGAGGAACAGCCATGGCCTCTGACAGAATTTGCATTGTTAACCATCTGCTCCCAGATGTGGTCACAAGAATACTTATCACCTCTACCTCTGTCCAAGAGAAATGAGCCATGTTGACCTAGTGTCTGCATGCTAACTCCATTTTCTTTGTCTCTATGAGTACACACAAGTTAATACAGAAATACCCCCTCAAAAATAAAGGCTATTAAAAACAATTCTAAAAGCATGTAAGGAGGACAACAGTTGTTTAACTCTGTAGTGCATTACAGCACTAACAGCAAGAATTTACACATTTCAAGTAAAAATGGATAGAACTTTTGTTGAATATTCACATGTATGCATGGCAGGCAGGTATATCTCACAGACTTAACAAGCTTTGGAGCTACAAATGTAAAATCCCTGACCTAGATAATAAGGGATACAACACTCTTCTGCAATAACTGATCAGATTGCCAGAGAAAAGTTTCCATAATATCAGGTAAGATTCTTTACAAACATTTTTAATGAAAAGAAATAATAGATCTACATGACTACAGCAAAAGCAAGGGACAAATAATGCAGAGAGTAAACTAATGGTTGTACTGTGAAATGCAATCCATCAGAAAGTTTAAAATAAAGCATCTCGAAAAACAGCAGCATAACTTTGCAGCAAGTAAGTTGTTAAACTGGAAACAAGATCTGAAAGCTATCATAATATCAAGTTCTCTGGATCCAAATAGTCTCATCTACTATGTTACAAGTTCCTTAATTATATGATTACCTTTATATAGTGCAGATTCAGCCCTCTGAGAACTGTGAATATATAAATGAGGTGTGAACACATTAGCATTCTTGAATTCCACTATCTGAACTAAGTGCAGTGCAAATAATCATGGTGTGAGGACCTACACAATTGCATGCACATGCCCTAGTACTGCAAGGATGACCACAGAGAAGTGTTACCTGCTAAAAATTTGCAAGTGTGAATGATTAGTCAGACTGCAGAAATAATCAGTGTTTCACAGTCTGTCCTCTTTGAAGTACACTTTCCAAGGGTGTGTCAGGGAGAAGAGACTTACAAGAAAGTCTTGGATTACATTGACTGACATAGGAGAGAAACATTCATTATATTTATATAAATTGTTTATGAGCACACTTCGTGCC
>NC_056735.1:568083884-568123884 GCF_019279795.1 Protopterus annectens
ATGTTTCTTGTTTTGTGTTCAAGGGGCCTATGATTTGAAAACTGCACAAAGGTAATCTTTATCACCACTGGCTAGATGCATTTTCTTTGGATGTGGTGTGGGTTTCAATGCTGTTTCAATGAATGTGAGTTTCAAGGGCAGAGAAGTTTTAATGCTGAGTCTATTTTCATTGTGAGACAGTATTCCTTTGTTTAGCAGATACCTATTTGTGTTTGTGCATTGTGCTATAAAATGTAAAAATAAAAATCCAAATAATCATTGTAGAAGTAAAGCAGTATGCATGCACACATTAGTGTTTATAGTAAATGGGGTGAAATAGCCAGGTAATGGGACACTGGAATGGCTGCAGGGGGACTCTGGTGCCATATTCTGGTTGTCTGTTCTTCAGTTTGCGTTTGAAAGTTGTTATCCCACAATTCCATTGGAGTGGGTGGGGTTATGTAATTATGTATGCAACTTTTACGTTAATCAGCATACAGATTTGTACCTATTTTTCATGGTCCTTGTCCAGATTTTTGATGATTCTAGGTTGAGAGGTACTTTCACTCACTAGAAAAACTTAACTCTGGGTACAGCTCCCTCTGCACTTTATCTCACTTTTAACACCATCTTCTCTACAACACAATGATGAGGTCATCCTGTCAAAAGTGCACTCTCTCCCATTAAAACATTTTCTGTGGCAATTACAGTTAATACTGTGTTTTCTCAGGTTTGTAACTGGATAGGTACAGGGTTCAAATCCAACAATGCTGAATTTGTATATGTGTGGCTCAAGAGTCAGTTATGTATAGTTTCATCAATAGAAGTGCTGTATCTACTTCCACTCAGAAGAGGCATTAAAATTGGAAGGAGATTCCCTTTATCCCACTTTTACCACAAACATCTTCTCTGAAACACACTGATGACGTCATCCTTTCATAGGTGCACTTTCTCACTATAAAAGTCAGACTTCTCCTGCTCGACTTGCAGTTAATATTGTGTTCTCTAGGTTCTGTAACTAGATAGATAGGGGGATCAAATTAAACATTGCTTAAATAGTGTAACTGTGTGTACTGCCATGTACAATTGACTCTATGACAAAACCTCTTATGTAAGCTTCCACTTAGGAGACCTATTTTCATTGGCAGAGGGCTGCCCTAGGAATTTCTAGCATCTCCAGGCAAAATCCAGTTTTAGAAACACAATGATTACATAATGCTTTCAAAACTGCACTATCTCAAAGATGTAATAAGACATGTCTTGTGGTGCGGACTTTTGATATTGTGCTCTCTACACTGTGTAATTAGATAGGTAGGTGGTTTGAATCCAGCACTGATTGACTACTGAACGTGTGTGTATCCCTGTCATCCTGTGGAGAAAAGGCTTCAAATGCATATAGGATGTGTACCTGCGCAGTGTTATTGTGCTCCTCCATCACTTTGTTTTCATTTTTAGCAGAAACATCACATCATTACGCAGTGGTGATGCCATCCATTCAAATATGCACTGTCATAATTGTAAGCCAACATCTCATGTGGGATTTGCGATTCAAGTAGTGTTCTGTACCTTGTGATCTTAGGTAGTCGGTTCAAATCCAGCCATTACACTTTAGACTCAGTTGTATCAGTATGACTGCGAATGTGCATTTGGGTAAAAATGCTGTCACCTAGCTATCTGCTCTTTACATGTATAGCTGAAGATTCATCTTACAAGAACTTCTGCTCATGTTTCTCATAGAAATGTTTTATATGATACTGATAATGCCCTTTGATGAAATTTGGCTTTCCTAAGAGAAGTACTAAGCCTTCTCTAGTGGCATGAGGAAATGAGACAATATTCTGTATGGTGTTGCTTTAGTAAGAAATGGTGTTGCCATAGTAAGAAATGTGTTAGAGTCCATAATAATCTACACATTGTGCATGACTGCCATTCTACCATCACAGTGATGACTGCATTACACATCATGTGTGTTTGGGTACGCCGTAGTGTTGTATGACAACTAGACATGCAGCAACAGTCTCAAACAAATTACAGGCACACATACCTCTTGCAGCAATAATATGCCTTCAATACTCAAATATCTCACAACTGTAGCAACAATTCAGCTGTAGCACATTCCTTCTGTACAATATCAGGTAGCTTCTGTTGTCATATAGTCAGGTGATTAAAACCCACACTGAGTGGCTATAAGCATTGCGTGCTCTTATACTGTTATACATGAATGACATCCACCACAGTTATAATGTGTACCATTACAGTGGAGAGGCCTCCTCCATCCATTTTGTGTCTTACAAATTGTTTACAACACAATCACATGATGTAATGATTTCACTTAGGTGGAGTCTCACAGTTGTGTTAAGTCTGCCAGTGTAGTGCATGTGACTCATACACATATCGTTAGTTGTTGGACATACATAGCTTGCTTTTCATTTCCAGCAAAGGGCAACACTATATGAATGTGCTGACTTTACACATATACTATTTCAACAAGTTATTGTTAGTCACTCTTACATTGGACAAACAAATATAAATACGTTCTCAGTACATGGCAGTAAAACTGTTGCTCTGGTAATGTTGTGGTATGAGGGCTCCTTTGGCACATGCTTTGAGTACTGACTTGTATAGAATATCTACACAGATAGAGTGTGGTTCAGTTCTGGGACAGTGTATATAAAACAATGGAAAAAGCTTCATTGGCCAAGAACATTGATGTTGGTCTGCTCACAGTTGTGTGGACATTAACATAGATACCTCCTTTTCATCACTCTGGCAAATTAATATTGTACAAATTATCATCAAAAATCCTTCCTTACTTCACACATTAATTTCAGTTATATGTGACTAGCTCCACTGCTATCTCCTGTGGCAGACACAGCAAGTACACAGCTGTGTAGAATGTGGTTTATTATAGGCAGGGGTTTGAATCTGGTAACATCTGTCTCTCAGATAACTGTGGCAGACAGGAGTGGCTTAGGCAAAGAAGGTAGCTATGCCACAGTCTGAGGGTGACATTTTTAAGGCCTCACACTCCAATGTAGGTGATCCATACCCATTACAATGGTATAAAGTGTTGTAAGCCCTTCAAGGGTGTCTTTAATGACATAAAACAGTCTGACGTTTTCTATGGTGTTAATGGTTGATATGCAGATTTCTGTTATATGTCATGGCATGTGTTCAAGTCTGGCAAGATGCAGGCATTATTTATTTTTCATTTTTTGTTTTCAAATAATAATAATGTTTATTGCATGTCTATCATCCAAACATTTATGTATTACTGCAATTCTTTTCTTCACACTGTAGAGAGCTTGATACATGAGGGTTCACAGAGCATTTTTACTGAAAGTGTGATTGGGCCTGTGTTGTGATACTTTCTTGTCTGTTTGTGTTGTTTACTTGCTTTTATGGTAGTGTCTGCTTTAATTCCTTGTGAGCATGCCCAGCATAATGATGTAGCAGATGCATACTACACCAGATTCCTTGACGATATTTTTATATTATTCAAGGGTCTGAAAACCGATGCTACAAACTTCGTTGAAACCTTAAATACAACAACTGAGTTTTTGAAATTCACGTTCAAATTTTCTGAGAAGGAAATAGACTACCTTGACGTTAAATTGACTAAGGACCCTAAGAACAGCACTTTGACATCAACAGTGTTCAGAAAAAGCACTTACTGCAACTCTTTCCTGCACTTCACCAGTTTCCACCCGTACAAACAGAAACGGTCGATCGTGAAGGGGCAATTGGTGAGGGCAGGGAGAATGTGCAGTACTATGACAGATTTCACTATAGAATGTGAACTGTTGAAGGAAATGTTTAAGAACAGAGGGTACCCTGATCAATTGTTGTATGATCTGATTGAGGAAGTTACTAATAAAAGATTAAATGGTTTTTATAAACCTTTATTAGTACAAACCACTCTTAATCAGATTGACAATTATACTGACATTGACCTTGTAGGGTTGAATTTGAATAATGAGGAACCTGAAGTAGTCATGCCTATAACAAAGGAAAGTGACTTTGGTTTAAGTTTCATCACTACTTTTAGCAGAAATTCTAAAGGAATTTCAGCTATAATTCGTAAAAACTGGCACTTCATCAATTCTAACTCTTACTTGGTTGACAAACTAGGAAGTATACCTAGGATCATTTTTAGAAGGTCTACTAACCTTAAGGAACTTTTACAAAGGGACACATCCCAATATTTATTTAACAAAAAGAGTGGGATGCAACAATGCGGTTTCTGTAAGTATTGCAACAGGGTTAAAATAGGTGAAACATTTACTGTTAGGGATAAAAAATACCTGATCCGCTTTCCATTAAACTGTGAGAGCAAGTCCATTATATACATAGCGATGTGTAATTGTTGCCAAGCGTTTTACATCGGAAAGACGGACCGTAGGTTCTGCGACCGTATGTATGAGCATTTGTATGCCATTAGGAAAAGCAAGAATGATAACGCTTTGGCAAAACATGTTGAACTAAATCCAGGCCATGATTTTTCTTTCATGGCCATTGACCACGTGCCAGTGAAGACCAGAGGTGGCCCATTCCCACTGATTTTTGAGAATCGGGAGCTAGAATGGCAGTTACGACTGGATGCGTTTAGGCATCCAGGACTTAACAACAACTGTAATATCACACCTGTATTAAAATTGAGGAGTTATCTGAGATAAAATAAAACAATTGGGCACAGACATCTATGTATTTTTCTTGGATGTATTTATATGGCTAGGATGGGTCCTATTGGAAAAAACGGCAAAAACTTGTAAAATAATACATGATTGTATTATCAGAGTTGAACATTGTTTCACAACACGCATCTCATTAGGGGATGTGAGGTTATATTTATTTGAATAGATGAATTTCATGCCTTAACGGCTTCAGGCAGGCAACTTTGGAAATATGGATTGTTATTTATGACTTTCCAGTCAGAAATATCTCTGTTGCCAAGGATGTATTTTTAAAAGTACACTATTAATAATGTTAATGTTTTTAATAATATTCTTAAATATATTTTTTAGTTTAACTTTACATGTTCAATCCTTTCATGTGAGCTGGTTCTTTAAAAAATGTTCAAAACTTGTTACAGAATGTAAGCGCAGAAGCGCTAGTATTATTTAATAACACATGTAACAAATTTGGACTTCAGGAAATTGAACAATGTCATTTCCTGGTTTCCAGGATATTTATGTAGTGTTTTTTATCTGCATTTCATTTCACCTCTGATGAAGCTACATATAATTGTAGCGAAAACGCTTGTTTCACATTTTAATAAAATTGCGTTAAGGTTTTTTCAGTGGAGCTGTTTTTTTCCTGACAAGGGGCCTCTTATTGGACTTTTCATTTGTAGCAGATGCATGCCATTTACGGATGGAAACCTTGAACTCATGAAGTGTCATCAGATCTATGTTGTCATTTGTAACTTATGTATTTTGAGTATTATTATATTACTGTAGCATTTACTTAAATATACAACACATGCTTTTCTAATACATGTTTAAAAGTAATGCACCCCCTTTCTATGGTTGCAAATAAAAACAGATGGCAAAACATGTCCCTTTCTAATGTGCATGACACAACAGCTGGTGGGTTAATTTCTTCTTATTTACACTCGATGAAGTGGAGAATATAGCAGTACTGTCGGTTAGCACAAATAAATTCCCTGTGTATATACATCTCATATGCAACAGCTGTAGTCTATGCAAATATCTCCTAATGTATCTATTGTCCTTGACAACTGTTATCTTATCTCAGCATTTCATTAACATTTATTTTACATTTACTCTCCTTTTTTACCCTATTGCTTTGTGTGCCTATCACATCCTTTGTTAACATGTCTATTTTTATTATGTACATGGGTCAAGAATTGTCAACAGGATTAATTATTACATCAATACGAAAGTATTTATGTTAAAATGTTCTTTGCAATATAAGCACATTTGACTTCATTATCTGAGTACATTTCCCCATTTACCATCCCCTCTTACTTATTTCTATAATAATCTCATTGTGTTCTGTTTATCAATCAACTAGCCTTTACTTTGTATAAGCTGTCTGCTTAATAGGTTTACCTGTTCCTTACATTTGTGTCCTTCTTCTTCACTGCACCTTTTGTTGGCAGCCAACACTTCTGCTGGACACAAGAAGGTGCTGAATAACGTATAGACTTGATGAGCAGCATGCATATTCAATGAGCACTAGCACACTTAAATCGTGTAGACTTAGCTCACATTGTATATGATTGTTATAGGACTTGTCTAAACGCAGACGGTCATCATATTCTATCATCAAAAAATGGTAGAGACTGATTATCTTCAAACAGTGATACATGATCTAGAACATAGTATCATGTATGCTAGGACAAAAAGACTACTTAATGGCAGATGTTTGCAATGTTCAACCTTCAAAAATGGTACAGACTCATATTCCTCAAAGAACTAATTACATCCCTCAAAGAACTAACTATATTTTATAAAGCTCAAAGAAAAAAACTTTGCATTTTATGTCTCTTTGTTATTATACAATATTGAATTTCAACAACCGTAAGGTTTCTCTACAAATTTCTTATGTTAGAAATGAGAACTGCTTTTGGCAGAGAGAAAATGTTCGTGATGGTCTGTCCATGGTTCATCATGTGGCAGTTCAGATTCAGCAGTTGTGGAGAAGCCATCATTTACAAATTTCACATCACACTCTAGAACAGGTATAGAGATTTCTTAATTGACTCATTCTGCTGGCAGATTCAAAGAAGCTTAAGCACTATGTATATTAAATAACATTTCATTTTATATGAATATTAAATCAGCTTACCAAAAACAATAACAATGGCTGCTGTTATTAAAATGCTTTCATGCTCTTTCCTTAGGTCTTTGTCTCTACTATGGCATGACTTTTAAATCTATGGTCACAGCAGGTGGAATGTGTGGAAGTCATTGAGCAGAACTCATAGCTTCTGTAGGGTTCCAGTACTACAACTCAAAACCACTGCTGTAGAGTGTTGTTAAAATGTATTTCTTAATCAGTCTAATCTGCTCTAAATATTTGTTTTGTTGTGTAGCCCACACGATGATGAGACAGAGTAATACCCCATGAGTTCCATTCTTGATATTCTTATTTTTAATCAGTGAGTTGTTAAGAAGAGTGACAAGATTCTTTCCTAAAACCATAAATTTTATCCTCATAATCAATCTCAAAAAATCTTTTTTAAAGGATCTCTTAAAACCAGTAAAGGAGATGTGCAGCTACCCAGTTAAGAGCCTCCAAAAACATGGCTCCTGCTAAACACAATAATGCTCACCCACTGAATCAAGCTAGACCCGTGGAACTTTCAACAGTGGATGTGTGCAGGACTCACACAAGATGGCACCAGACAAGGATTAAATGTATGTTATGTTTGTCAGTCTCGCTATACGATTGGAGCAGCATGCGCACACAGACACACACACACACACACACACACACACACACACACACACACACACACACACACACACACACAGACATGCACACATAAACACATACCTACAGTTCTTGTAGTTATGGGTGTTGCAGATATTTTGTCCTTCTCTATCATTTAAGCAGTAACATTATTATATGCAGATATAATTTTGGCTGGTACCATTAAGTTTGACATGACATTAATGATGTATTGGCTTCTTCTGGTGCTTTATTTCTTTTGGTTTCTCCGTCTTGCCGTGGCCAAATGTTCATAAGGATTTTTCTTTTTCATTTCATTTCACTGTGTTATTCACCAGTCAGCAAACACTGTGTAAAATTGCATTACTTATCTGTGTTTGCCAACAGATGGAATATGATATGGTTCATAATCTGCAGAGACCTAGTCTGCCAAATACATATCAGTCTTATCTTGTAAATCAGATCATGTTTTCTCCTGATTCATGTAACCATTTAAATTTTAGATGCGGATTTCCTTTGCATAAATTTTACAGTTGACCACTGAGTGGTTCCTGCAGCTGTTTTGCTCTCTTTTCTTCCTTATGTTCTGTACTAGTTCTTTCCTTAACCTGTTGTCTGTTTCTCCGGCTGGAAATTAATCAATCTAAATGGGAATCTAAGCGGCCACCTTAAAGTAGTGAACATATTTTCAGACAGACGTTCATTTGTACAACTATTTGTATCTACAAAGATGTATGAAGATGTGCATTTTTAATCATTCTTTTCTGTTCTGCCTCATTTTTCTATTAATTTAATCAACAGCTAACAGCAAGGAGATATATCTAGCTCAAGCTGCAGTGCAGTGCTGATCAAAAGCAGTATCCTGGAAATATGCCACAATGCAATCACTCATACTGAAATGTGTGTTTGTTATTGTCATAACATTGGTAAGGGTAAGGATTTTATCCCAATGACTTGACACTGTAGAAAAGTGTACCTG
Organism: Protopterus annectens; assembly: GCF_019279795.1. Taxonomy (NCBI): domain Eukaryota; kingdom Metazoa; phylum Chordata; order Ceratodontiformes; family Protopteridae; genus Protopterus; species Protopterus annectens. Next base: position 568,092,262 of record NC_056735.1, read on the forward strand.
TGTCACCCACAATCTTCCCACTGTTCTTTCATTTCTACCCCATGTAACTAGGAGATTGTAAGGCCCACAGTGATTTTTCTTTTCTCCCTAAGGCACAGTATTACTGGTGGTGCATAGGTTAGTACCTATTCACACTTAGCAATTGCAGTTTTTCTTAAAGTGATTTCTGTCAAAACAATCAAGTTTAACTTGGTGACATTATTAAATGCGTGCATTTCAGTTTAGTCTGAACCAAGTGCTTATAATTTCAGAGAATTCCTGAAATGTTGTGTCAGCTGTAATCACATTTTGCCCTAAGACATTAGTGTACTGTTATAGGAAAGTTGTTAGCAAGCTTGTTTGGTAGATCAAAAGGTAATGTACAGTTGGAAATATATCCAAACATGTGCCTACAGCTTAATGTCCTGATTTCAATCACAAGTAGCTATGGTCCTGCTCCTTTTAGAAGACAAGAGTCATCTCACATGTAGCTCTCACCTGGGTAGTTTTTAAAGTGATTCAAAGTGACACCTAAATGTGTATAATCTGTCCTTGAGAGTTAGTTAACTTCATTAACAGAGGTGGCTTGAAGAGGACTTTGAGTCAAGTCATAATGGTGAAGACACAGAGGTCAGATATTGAGCATTGCAACCCCTCCCTGACCCCTGTGGATGCTTCACAGGTATACTGTTAGATTTGCTGTTTCATTTAATAATCCCACATTCTTTGTTATGGCATCAGTTTCTTTCTTTGATTGTCTCCCTTCATTTTCTATTATTCTACTGTTTTCTGTAATTATATTTCACTACTACTCAGTCCCTCTACTACCAAATTACATATTTTACAGAAACAAACTTCTTTGTTTTCAAAAAAGTGTGCATTGTTTACTAGTTTAATATTAATTAAGCACAGATTAATTAATAGCAATACATCTCACATAAGCTACATGTTAATGAAGGATAAGGCATGTTAACTGCAGGAAGAAAAGAGGGCCAAAAGGAATGTCAAAAAGCATCACTAAGCTGGGATGCTTTGAGGTATATATATCACACTGCATTCACCATCATTTCCTTGTGAAAACTGAGGTTGATCAGTGATTGGATAGTGGTTTAAAATATATTACATTATAAATAATGCATAACTTCTTTAATATTTCTATCTTTATTTTAGTTGTAGATGGTTAAGACTGTTAATTCTTCTTCTTCTTCTTTCGGCTTTTTCCCGGTTAGGGGTCGCCACAGCGGATCACCTTGTCTGCACATTGAATGGCAGTGGAGTTTTACGGTGTCGAGTTGCCAGCCTGGCGCCCAACCTTCCACAGAAGGCACACTCACACGCACACCTAGGGCCAATTTAGAGTGTCCAAATGTGGGAGGAAACCGGAGCAGCTGGAGGAAACCCACGCGACCACAGGGAGGACATGCAGACTCCGCACAGAAGGCACCCCAGCCGAGGATCGAACCGGAGAACCTCTTGCTGTGAGGTGGCAATGCTAACCACTGCACCACCATGGCCGCCCTATGGTTAAGACTGTTAATAAATATTGTAAAATGAAAAGATTCCCATGACATGGTCAACTACATGTTTATTATGCACATTCAGTATTATTTTTTTCTGTCTTATATCTTGTCACAAGCTTGGAGTAATTGTTTTTTGTTTGTTTGTTTCCTTAAGTATTAAACTCACTGTGCTTTTCCGTGAAGATAGTATTCACTAGCTGAGGAGACATCTAGTGTTCTAACTGATGCAGCTTCTCCGTAAATTGAACTTTCTCAGTCAGAAGAGGGAGTAAGTTCTTTGCCGTGTCATTTATCAGAAACTATCTACTCTGCAACTTGGAATCTCAATGCACTGATTTGCTTGATCGATGAAACACACTAAGTGCCACTGCTGTTTAACAGTTTGCTAAGAATCCATTTCTAGTAATCTGCAGTTTGCCATATTCAGTGTTATCTTATGCTGAAAAGCCTACACAGAAATAACAGATAAACATGTGACCATGGCAAGTTACTTGACAACTTTGTGCATCTGCGTCTTTCTCGTGAAGGAGACAAGTGTATCCAGATGCCGAAATGCTAATATTATACATAAACAATATCAACAAAAATGCCCAGCAGCATGCTCACTTATTCAACGGTCACATGAGATCTTCAGCTGGATGATAAAGCCACCTGCTGCAGAAGTCCTGGCAGCTCAAGATTGTTTTGATTTGTATCAGCCTTCAGGTCTGCTGTGTTTACTGAGTGGTATGGCTAGTTATGCTCGTGGTTGTATGGTTAATAATGCTCTAACCTTCAGACGAGCATGCTTCTCTCAGTCTTTCCTCACCTCATTGCCAAGACTATTACCAATCTCATTTGACTGGACTTGCACTTAGGTCCATACTTCTGGACAGCCACTCATTTTAGTAATATATGCGTCAGTTTAAAACTGCACTTTAAAAAATGGTTAACTTATTTTGTCATATGCTACAACCTTTTTGTGGCTCATGTCAAGTTTTAAAATGGAGAAAATTTCAGATGTACTGATTTTGCTAACTTATTGGTGACATTAATTGAGCAATTGTTTATCATTGCCCTAATCCACTTTCCTTAATCTATTATATTGCTGACTTGATTCAAACATTTTAAAATTTAAAGACTACTTGGAATTTCTAGATCAAACTTTTATCACTTTCCTTGACTACTGATTTTCGTCTCTCTCTCTCTCTCTCTGTATATATATATATATATATATATATATATATATATATATATATATATATATATATATATTTTTTTTTTTTTTTTTTTTCACCTTGAGTTTCTTTGTAAAGACAAAGGTTAACTAAATTATAAGGTCATACAAAATCATAGGAATTACAAGGCTAGTGCATCTAGGAAATCATTTGCACTTTGCCAGTGCCCACCCTCATGTTGTATCCCCATTTCCATTAGGGCAAAGCAAATAATTTCAGGGATGAACTTGTGGGTACCATGCAATTATCAAGGATTGATATGAGGGATGCAAGGGTGTTCTCTTCGCTTAACATGCAGGGGCACTTTTATTGCAGAGAAAGGGTAAACATCAGGTAATAATTCTGTATCTCCATTGTGTTCTATTTAAATGATGGTGTAGATTTAAGTTCTTAGTTTGTCTACCAAAGAGGCTAAGAAAGTAGTTGTGATAGACAAGAACAAGGCATCAGAGGCACTCAACTAGCTTCTGTAAAGTGACTCAGTAGATGGTCAAAGAAACTATATGAGGTTGCATGGCAAAGTCAGAAAAATAAAGATATTCATCAGATACCCTTCATAAGGGATGCCTGCAACAACCTGCTTACAAGTCCACATGACATCAAAGGCAGATGGAAGGAGTACTTTCAGCAGCTTCTGAATGAAAAAAACCCACCAAAGCAGTACTGCCTCAGACACAGCTTACAACAAAAGTAGAGAAAGAGCCCACTATGGAAGAAGTAAGAACAGTACTAAGGAAGATGAATCTCAGGAAAAGCAGCAGGCTCAGATGAAGTCACAGCACATATGATAAAGCTGTTGTGTGAGATAGCAGAGAAATTGCTCCTGTGGATACTCACAGCAGTATGGAGGGAAGCTCGTATCCAAGGTGACTGGAGAATAAACATACTGGTGTCAGTGTTCAAGAACTAAGAGGACATGCACACATGGGGGCAGTATAAAAGTATCAAACTCCTCTCACAGTTCTGGAGAGGGTGAATGATAAAAGAATACACAGAGAAGTAGATAGTAAGATGGGAGATGAGCTGTTCAGATTCAGATCAGTATGCAGCATAACTGACCCAATGTTTGCAGTGAGACAGATACTTGACAAAAAGTAATGAGGAAAGAGTCCAACTGGGCATTCCTAGAATTGGAGAAAGCATATGACAAGGTTCTAAGAAAGCTGATTTGGGTAAGTCCCAGAAATATTGGCATAATTAGTACAGGCTATGTACAAGAACCCAATGACTCAAGCATGGACAGTGTTCAGTCTCACTGAGAGGTTCCGAGTGAAAGTAGGCGTGTATCAGGTTTCAGCTGTTAGCTCACTGCTGTTCATACTGATGATGGACTACATTAGCAAACAGGTTGGAAGGAACAGATCGACAAAGTTGCTGAATGCAGATGATGTGGCATTACAGGCAGACTATGAGCAAGAACTTCCACAATGGATAGGGGGGTGGAATGCAAAACATAAGGCACATTGGATGAAACTGAGCACAAATAAGGCAGTTGTAATAGCAGCAAATGGGGAAAATCAGAATGCTGAGAATTAAAATAGAAGGTAAAACAGTGGAGCAGGTTATCAGCTTCAGGTACCTGGGAGAGTGGTTGAGGAGATGGGAAGTATGAATGAGGAGGTCAAAGCCAGAATCAGAGGGGCTACAGCCAACTGTCACAGAATGTCTGGGGTAGTGTATTACAGAAGAATGACAAAGAAGCTGAAAAGTAAGGTGTACAAAACAGTGATGTGACCAATACTGCTATATGGTACAGAAACCTGGGCAGTAAAGGCAGGGTAGCTGAGGAAACTAGAGGTGATAGAGATGAAGTGCCTCAGACACATGGGGATGCATACTGCGGAACAGATGAAGAAATGAGGACATAAGAGCAAAAACCAAAGAAGATCCAATTGCAGAAAAGGTAAAAGAGAACAGTGGTGTGGACACATCTGCAGAAACACAGAAGACAATCTGGTGAAAAAGATTTGGGACACACAGGAAGAAGACAAGAGGAAACAAGGACATCCATCAAAAAGGTGGCTGGATTATGTGACAGAAGACCTGTGACAATCAGGCATGAGTGTCAAAGAAAGTAGGAGAGTGGTATTGGATACAGAGAATGGTGTCAAGTCACATGATACCCTGACTCTAGTAGAAAATGGGAAAAAGAGGTATGATGATGATGATGATTTAAGCTCTCGGTTCTTGTATTTGTGTATCTATTATGGAGATAACAGATTAAGGATGAGGACTGTTGGGTCACTAAAGTTATGAGAAGCAAGACGTAGATCTCTGTGCAACAGTCTGTAAAAGATTTGACTACAGGGATAGGGCCTCAAGCCTCTCCTGGCAGTCAATTGTCATTAGGCTAGTAATCTTTTGAATTAGGAATTTCTAGGACTTTTCCAATTGCTTGATGTGTCTGACTAGATAGTTACTACCGCTGCTCATTAATAAATTAGATGCTGTAATATATACCATGCACTTATGGTTTAAGCTCATTGATGTTCCATACTGCTAAACATGTTTTCTCTCTCAACATTAATTTCCAAACTTGTTCTTGTTATCTAGAATGTGCTCCTATTATTAGTTCAAAATTAGCAGACCTTTTTTAGTCTTCACACAAAGCTGGTTGATCTCTTATTATTCACTTTAGCACTTATTAAGTGCTGTAAGGACCTCTTTTATTTAAGCTCAATGAACTTATGCATCTTTATTGTGTCCATTCAGTGCATGTTGGTCAGTATATAATTTATTCTTCTAGAGATACTTGTAGGTGTAATAACTAAGTCGATTAGCTTGAAGTTTCATTTCCTCACTATCCTAAGTATGCTGCATGGTAATCTGTATGAATCCATTTCATTGTATAAATGATATTTCCTTTAACCTTTATATATTACTTTTTATACTCATTTGTATGTCTTCAAACTCATGTCATGTGCCTGGTTTACTTTTTTTCCCTCTGTTGAATATACTCATAGCCTATTTTGTGCTCTGACCTTCAGATGACCATGTACATTTGGCCCAGGTAATAGAAGGAAAGAATATGCAGACTAGCCTACATAGTCAGTTAACAAATACATAAACGAAAATAAATAAAAATGCTTACAGTTAATGAAGTCATAATCATTTTCAGACTTCAACTCATTATGTTATTCCTTGTGTACTGGGTGTATTGAAAATGTTAATTAGATGCAATGGAACAGACTTCGCAGCCTGTCACTTGCTTTAAACTCATAGTAAGCACTAATAAACCTTACCACTAGACACCCCTATACTGTAGAGATGGACAAGGCTCTCTTTTCAACCTTATCAGCCAGTCACTAAAGCAGTTCACTGTACCTATCCAGGCATGTCCAAAGGGCAGTTTCAGGTGTACTCTCCGGTCCAACTGGTGAATCTTGACATTTTGAGGCAGTGTTACAACTGCCTCATGTACACAGACAACCCTCTTCTCCTACCACCAAACACTAATACATGCGAGAGATGCAATTAAACAGCCAAACTGGAGACTAAGCTCTCTTAACCCAAGACTGGACCAGACAGTCAAGAGGAGAAGGGAACTTCTTGCATCACACCACCAGCCTCACATAGAGCTATGAAACCAGTACTTGCAAAAAACACACATAAATAGATGAAAACATACTTGGAGTATCTAAATAAAAATCTGCAAAAGCAACAGAGACCTCCAAAGCAGACACCGAAGCAACCTCCACCCCCAAACACAAACCATGAAACACATACTTCAGAAAACCAGTGTGCCATGCAATCACAGCCCTTAAGGCAAAATAACATACCCAACACAATAGTAATAGGTGACTCTATAGTCAGATACACTGATGTCCCACTCACTAGGCTGAACAAGGAGAAGATTACTGTTAGCTGCTTGTCGGGTGCCAGGATCTTCCACATAACACAAGCACTCAGGACACTCCAGAACAAGTACAAATATGACTCTGTCATTGTCCATGTTGGTGTGAATGACCTGAGCCATACCTCCCTGGACTACATGAAAAGAGACATAGAAGAGCACTCTGATCATGTAGACCAGGCCGGTATGACCCTGACCTTGAATAGCATCCTGCTTTTGCCAAGAATGATACCACGGTATAAAGAAAAAATTATCAATTTCAACAGTTGGCTTCGCTTCTGGTGTTATTCAAAGGGGATCCAGTGTCTGTCAGCCTGGGATGACATGCTCGACAAGCCATGCAGCTTTGCTAGAGAAGGCTTGTACCTGTCACCCTTAGGCTTTCAAATACTGGCCAAGGCTCTTGCCACTCCCATAGTGCCTTTTTTAGGCAAGGCTCAAAAGACAAACCCACCGCCATAAATAGCACAAGTAACAAAAAACTGAGGGTAATGCTGCTCAATGCCAGAAGTCTAAACCTCAAAAATGCGTGCACTCAAGGCACTCCTCAGTATGGAGAAAATCGATATATGTGCAGTAACAGAAACCTGGTTTAAGGCTCCAGAGTGCACCCCAGCACTACCAGGCTACAACTCATACCATACATTTTGGCCACAAAACCCGGACCAAAATACAAAAGGCGGGGGCGTATCCATATTCATCAATGATACCCACACCTCCAGGTTAGTGGCACAGCACGATGCTTCAGAGATCATCCACGTGCAACTAACAATGGGCAAAACTACAATTCAAATTCTAGCTTGCTACAGATCACCCACCATGTACCAGGACCCCCACTCCGCCTTTCTGGAAACACTAGGAAACATAAAGGTCCTACCAAAAACCCTGATATTGGGTGATTTCAATTACCCAAACATTAACTGGGAGAACTACTCAAGTTGGGAGGGTGGCCTAATGGTTAAGGTGTTTGCCTTACAAACACAAGGTGCAGGGTTTGAGTCTCACAAGGGATAATTGGCTAGGCTTAAAATGGCTCACAAGGGCAGTTAGCTTAGTATGAACCTATGGTGCTATGGTGCTAACTCCCTTGCCCAACATTTCCTAGAATTTATAAACTCAAATGCCCTGGATCAACTGGTCAACACCCCCATCAGAGGTGACAACATATTGGACCTGGTCATCACCAACATGGGTAACTAGTGTTCCACATCGGAGGTCAACCCCTAGCTGGTTAGATCTGACCATAAACTAATCACTCTGGATATCCACATTCCACCCCCACCCCCGGTCAAAGAAACCACTGTGAAAAACTTTTGAAAAGCAAACTTCACGTTACTTAAGACCAAGGTGGAAAGTTTCAAAGCCCCCATGCTAAAGGATAAAGCTGCCCAAGCTGCAAAATCCTTTACTAATGCACATAATGGGCACCTACAAGAATGCATGGATCATGCTATCCCAAGCAAAACCAAGACTCACTCCTCCAAGAAAATGAAACCAGTCTGGTGGACGCCTGCCATAAACAAGCTATACAATAGAAGGAGGAAACTAGTACAGAAAAGAGTAAAATCCCAAGAAGGTAAGACATCCCTGATCAGTATTAGCAAGAAACTATAATCCCTCATAAAATCATCCAAGGCTAGCTTCGAAAGAAAAATTGACAAGGACTCCAAAGATAACCACAAGGCATTCTTTAGCTATGTCAAGAATCTAAGTGGCAATTCTCAGATCTGTTCGGAGTTAGTGCAGAATGGCACAAAATACACTGAACCGACCAATATCGCCAACATCTTGGCAGACAGGTTCAGTGTAAACTTCACCCCCCACCCCCAAAAGGGCCCATAACCATAACAGGAGAATGTAGTGCCCCTGAAATTACAGACATTCAGGTTAAAACAACCCTCTCCAAAGCCAAAAACACAACATCAATGGGACTAGACGGTGTCCCAGGCTGCATCCTACATGAGCTCAAAGATGGATCCACAACAGACCCCGGGAACTATCGCCCTATAAGCCTGACTAGCTTGATCTGCAAGGCTATGAAGTGCATCATCATGGATCTCATTAACAGAGACATTGGTAACCTTCAAACACCAGACCCTACCCAGTTCGCCTTTATTAAGGGCAGATCATGCCTCCTAAACCTGGTGGACTTCTTTGAGACAGTTACCAAAGCTATAGATGAGGGAAAGGTGGTCCACACAGCCTACCTAGACCTCGCAAAGGCCTTTGACACTATTCCCCACTCTGGTATTATAGGCAAGCTCACCATCCTGAACATAAACCCCTACGTCACAAGATGGATTGCCAACTGGCTCACGGATAGAACCCACATGGTAAGAGTTGCGGGAGCTAGGTCTGACTCTAAACCAGTTACAAGTGGCATTCCCCAGGGCTCAATCCTAGGAAACCTCCTGTTCGGCAAATACTTCTCAGAGGTACAGGCAAGCACAGGAGGTCTATGGCTGACCATGTTCACAGACAACTGCAAACTGTGGATGGGAAATAAAAAGTTTACCCCGGGGATCACTTCATTGGCTCTGCTGGACAGAGGCACAGGGAACTAATCTAAAGGGGGGGGCGGCGAAAGCCAACACAATTCCGGCTAGGCTTATACATGCCTTTGGACAGATAGCCTAGTACCTACCTATGAACTTATGAACCTATGATGGCTGATGCATGTTTAAAGGGGGATCTTATGACATAAACACACAAGTAATTAACAACGACTAGCAACTAAAACAAGGAAAGTTACTGACTTCCCATCCATCAAAAATGTACTCTAAATTCTTCTTAATAACTGAACTTGTTTGAGATGTGGTGTCAATTAACCAAATTTGAAACCCTCATATTGCTCACTTACTTTTAACCTCTCTTCATATTTTACTACACCGTATCATGCGCTTTACTGCACAGCTTTTCACATTATAAAGAAATATTTTTTTATCACTATATTGTTTAGACTTGACTTATCTTACTTGTCTTGGAAACATTCTTATACTACTTTATCGTGCATATTTTTAACTTCTTCCCTGGGGCCCATTTAAAAATGGGTACCTGCACACTACAGCTAAGAAGGTCAACAAAATACAACAAGTAAACAAACAAAGAAACAAACAAAAAAAAAAGTAAACCAGTGAATGGATAGATATAGATAGATAGATAGATAGATAGATAGATAGATAGATAGATAGATAGATAGATAGATAGATGGATAGATGGATGGATGGATGGATGGATGGATGGATAGACAGATAGACAGACAGATAGATAGATAGATAGATAGATAGATAGATAGATAGATAGATAGATAGATAGATAGATAGATAGATGGATAGATGGATAGATGGATGGATGGATGGATGGATAGATAGATGGATAGATAGATAGATAGATAGATAGATAGATAGATAGATAGATAGATAGATAGATAGATAGATAGACAAATAGATAAAGGTATGGATAAAACATCTCCTTGTGCACCACTGCACAGAAATATAGCTCATTTAGGCATGCTAGATTTGCATTATGGCACGGGCAGTATATATATGGGTCTGCTTTGACTTGTGAACCCTCAATACCATTCCAAGTGTACCAAGAGCAACATTCCACTTGCCAGTGTAGTGCCATAGTATATGGTGACAATATTTTTCGCATAACATTTTTACAGGATGGAGCTGCTCCACCCAGTGTAGAGACTCTGCTCTAACTAAATAGAGCTAAACTAAATAAAGCTCTCTCAACTCAGTACTGGCGTAACCAGTCAGGAGGAGAAGGAAACCACACTCACTACAATTCCAGTCTCACATAGACCTACCACGACAACAAACCAAACACATAAACACACAAAAACATACTCGGAGGCTCTAAATAAAAATCTGCCTAAGCAGCAGAGACCTCCAAAGCAGACACCCAAGCAACCGCTTCCCCAAAACAAAACACGTGCAACACATAGCTCACAAAGCCAGTGTGCCGAACAGTCACAGCCCTTAAGGCTAAACAACACACCTGATACATTTGTAATAGGTGACTCTATCGTCAGGCACACTGACGTCCCGCTCACCAGGCTGAACAAGGAGAAGGTCATGGTGAGCTGCCTGTCGGGCGCTAGGATCCACCACATAACACAAGCACTCAGGTCACTCCAAGGCAAGTACAAATATGACTCAGTCATTGTCCATGCTGGTGTGAATGACCTGAGACGTACCTCCCTGGACTACATAAAAAGAGACATAGAGGAGCTCTCTGAGCATGTAGCCCAGGCCGGTATGACCCTGATCTTGAGTAGCATCTTACCCTCACCAAGAATGATGCCACAATATGAAGACAAGATGATCAATTTCAACAATTGGCTTAAGTGTTGGTGTCATTCAAAGGGGATCCAATGCCTGTCAGCCTGGGATGACATGCTCGACAAGCCACGATGCTTCACTAGGGACGGCTTGCACCTGTCACCCCTGGGCTTTCAGATATTGGCAAAGGCTCTTGCTACCCCATAGTGCCTTTTTAGGCAAGGCTCAAAAGACAAACCCACCTCCATAGGTATCACAAGGGATAAGAAACTAAGAGTAATGCTACTCAACGCCAGAAGTCTAAACCTCAAGATGCACACACTCGAAACTCTCCTTAGCATGGAGAACATCGATATCTGTGCAGTAACAGAAACCTGGTTCAAGGCTCCCGAGAGCACCCCAGCACTACCAGGTTATACCTCATACCATGCTTTTCGGCCCCAAAACTTGGACTGAACCACAAAAGGAGGGGGAGTATCAATATTCATCAAAGATACCCACAACTCCAGGTTGGTGGCACAGCACGAAGCATCAGAGACTATCCATGTGCAACTAACTGTGGGTAAAACTGCCTTCCAGTTTATAGCCTGCTACAGACCACCCTCCCAAACACAGGAACCCCACTTGGCCTTCCTGAGAATTCTGGAAAATATGAAGGTCTCTCCAAACACCATTATATTGGGCGACTTCAACTACCCAAACATAGACTGGGAGCATTACTCTAGCTCCAACACCCTAGCCCAAAGGTTCCTAGAATTTATAAACTCAAATGCTATGGAACAACTTGTTACCACTCCCACAAGAGGGGAAAACATACTGGACCTGATTATCACCAACATGAGGACACTATGCTCCAGACCAGAAGTGTATCCCTCACTGGTAAGATCAGACCATAAACTAATCTCACTGGATATTCACATCCCGACCCCACCCCCTGCCCAGAAAACCACAGTGAAAAACTTCTCTAAAGCAAATTTCATACGCCTCAAAACCGAGGCGAAATCCTTCAAAGCCCCCGGGCCTGTGGAAAATATGGCCCAGACCGCAGAATCCTTTATAAACGCATTCTATGAACACCTTCAGGAATGCATGGATCATGCAATCCAAATAAAACCAAGACCCAATCCTCCAAAGGCAGACGTCCTGTCTGGTGGACCCCAGCCATAAACAAACTATACAATAGAAGGAGGAAGCTACTACATGATAGAGCAAAATCCCAAAAAGGGAAGGCATCTCTGATCAGTATTAGCAAAAAACTACGGGCACTCATAAAATCGTCTAAGGCCAGCTTCGAGAGAAAAATTGCACAGGACACTAAGGATAATCACAAGGCTTTCTTTAGTTATGTTAGGAACCTGGGTGGGAATTCCCAGATATGCTCAGAATTAGTCCAAAATGACAAAAAATACACCGAGCCCACAGACATTGCCAACATCCTAGCTGACAGGTTCAGTGCAAACTTCTCCCCCCCCCCACCAAAAGGGCAAATATCTATCCCAACAGAGTGCTGCCCCCCCTGACATCTCAGATGCTCAGGTAAGAGCCGCCCTCTCCAAAGCAAAAAACACAGCATCAATGGGACCAGATGGTGTCCCGGGCTGCGTCCTACATGAACTCCAAAAAGAGCTAAACCCAAACATAAAACTACTGTTCAATCTTAGCCTTACTACAGGATATGTACCCAAAGAGTGGCATACAGCAACAGTGGTCCCTCTCCACAAAGGTGGTGCCTCAATGGATCCTGGAAACTATCGCCCCATAAGCCTGACTAGTTTGGTCTGCAAAGCTATGGAAAGGATCATCATGGACCTCATAAATAAAGATATTGGGGAACTACAGACACTGGATCCTACCCAGTTTGGCTTTGTTAAGGGCAGATCCTGCCTCTTAAACCTGGTTGATTTCTTTGAAACAGTCACCAAGGCCATTGACGAGGGGAAGGTGGTCCACACAGCCTACCTGGACCTCGCAAAAGCCTTCGATACAATACCCCACTTGGGCATTATAGATAAGCTCACCAGCTTAAATATAAACCCCTATGTCACTAGATGGGTTGCAAACTGGCTCAAGGACAGAACCCACATGGTTAGAATTGCTGGAGCCATGTCAGACTCCAAGCCAGTTACAAGTGGCGCCCCACAAGGCTCAGTCCCGGGATCTGCCCTAGGGCATTTATAAGCCTAGCCAGAATGTGTTTGGCTTTCGCCACCCAATTTAAATTTATTTTGCTATGCCCTTTTTTGAGGTTAGTATACTGTGCCTCTGTCTAACAGTGACACAGAAGTGATACCCACGGTAAACCTACGATCTCCCATCCACTCATCAAGATTCCTCTTGAAGAGAGTCAATGAGGGACTCTACCTAACCTGGACTGGGATTTTATTCCAGAGTGAAGGGAGCCTCTGGGTTATAAATCTGTCCCTCCAGTATGTCCTATTTATTTCAGTGCTGAGGTTCAAGTCTCTCGAGCCAGAGCTCGATGGGATTTGGATTTTCTGAGGTGCAGCATGTCCATTAATTCCGGGTTGGACATGGCTTTATACGTCAGGCACAGATCGCTCTGAACAGGCGGTATGCCACTGAGTAGAGCTGGAGTTTCTTTAACCGGGCAACATATGGCATCTGTTTGAGCCCTTTGATCCTCTTGGTGAGGTACTTTTGGGGTCTCTCCAGTTGCTGCAGGTGTCTGGTAAGGTACATCCCAAAAGGGGCATTGTACTCAATTATGGGCCTGATGAGGGATGAGTAAAGAGGCACGATGACCTCCCCTGATCTAGATGTGAATCCGTTCATGATTAGGTGGGCTATATAAAATGTTTTTCTAACCACTTTGGCCACGTGGTTGTCAAATGAGAGACTGCTATCAACTTGGGTCCCCACGTCCCTAATTACTTCTTCTGTACTTAATGGATTACCACCTATGTGGTAATTTGTGGGCACTTTGTTTTTGCCAAAGGGGATGACTATTCACTTTTTGGCATTTAGCTTGAGGCCATGGCTCTGGCACCAGTTGTCTGTTTCTATGAGGCCCTTTTGGAGGATGCTTGCGTCAGCTGGAGAGTTGATTATGGCGCCCAGTTTGCAGTCATCTGCGAACTTGGTCAGCCACAGTCCTTCCGTGTTGGCCTGTACCTCCGAGAAATATATACCGAACAAGAGAGATTTCATAATGTTAAGTTTATATATAGATTATATACAAAGGAGTTTAACCACTATTTATGTATAAGATGATTGTTAATAGAGTTTAAAAAAGAGCTACTATATTAACTCAGAGACAAAATTGCCTGTGGCATGAAACAATGATGGAGTAAGAATTAAACTGTTAATGGCATTAAAAAAAAGAGCTAATCTCTATATCCTCCCAACTCACAAAGAGGATATTAGTCCTCTGCACTTCCACTAGACACCAAGGAAACTTTAAAATATGAAAGTCTATAAAAAAAGAAAAGTAAAGGAAAGTTAACAGAAAAGTGGTGGAGTTTCAAATCCTGCACCATTCACAAACAAAACAAGACCATTTACCCACTACACTATCTGTTAATGTAGTCTTTATTTTATTTTATTTTATTTTTATTTTTTTACATAATGAGAAGTATGAAACTCTACTGTCTGGCATGATCCAGGGCTTGCAACAGTTCATGAGTCATGAGGGATAGTGGGAGAAGGTTTCAACAAAAAGCCAGGAAGTCAACTAGACAACACAAAGGAGATTTAAACTGTTATGAGGACTTTAAATGTTAGCAGAGCAACAGCTCTATTTATTTAATTCCATTTGTTTACTGGGAGTGTCCGACTGGGCCTAGGTTGGCCCATTTTCAGCAGAGACCTGGGGAGAAAAGCTCCACAAATACAATGCTCAAAAAAATACAATGTTCAAAAAAGTCATATAGTACAATTACAAAAGACAGTCTAAGGAATGCATATGGTGAACAGTAAGAAAAATGATAACATACATAGAGTTGACAGTGCAGATAATGTACAGGCACGGAAGGCAATTAGGGGAATACATATAGTAGACATTAAAAGGACTATAATTTACATGAAGTCAAATTCTACAGAGTTCAAGCACTACAAAAGTTTGACTATAATGAAAAACAAAGTAGGAATATGTTTACAAAAGTTAACTTTGGTAAACGTATGGGTCCTGCTGATAATAAGAAAAAAAAGCAGAGGAGGAAAAGGGTGGGAGATAATATTAATAAGCAAGTGTGGGTATGACATTTAGGCTGAGAAGGGAAAAAGAAGGAAGTGGAAGGAATAAGAGGTTAGGTGTAGAAAGTGGTAAAGTTCATCTCTTGGTAGAAATTTAAACAGGTATAGTGCAGGAGCATAGCCAAGTATGCCTGAGGTGTTCCCTTAGTAATTGTTTAAATTTGGGAGCATTGTTAGTATTGAGAATGTGTTGAGGTATGTTATTCCAAACTTTGGCCACTTTGTATGAGTGGCTCTACTTGATAGAGGCACTGGGAACTAATGACAGGTGACACAATGCCAGGGCACTTCTATGGGCTAGGCTTGTAAAAGCCCCCAGGGCCATTAGCCTAGTACACACCTATAAACCTATAAAGAGAATCTTTGCCACTATTATTTGACTTGCTGACCTTCAGAAGTAATTTGTTAGAAGACCTTAATGTTCTGGTGTTAGAATAGGGTTGAACTAATTTCCTGATAGATGGGCAGTATTCAGGATGGAATACGGTAGAATGAGTTATTACTAGTTGTTTATAGGTTAATAGGTGGGAAAGTTCCAACCAGTTCAGTTGATGTAGTATAGTGCAACGATAGGTTCTTGAAGGCTGGTTGGCAGAAAATTTGGCTACTTTATAGTAACAGTATTGTAGTTTGATTAAGTCATATTTTCTAAGATTCGTGAAAATGGGTGAGGTATATAAAAGGGTGGATGGAAGGTGAGTTCTACTGATGGCGAGTCTGGTGGAGCTGGTTAGGAAGGGCTTTATTCTAGAAAGGGAGCCTAATTTGATATACATTTTCTTGATGACAAGGGCTAAATGCTTGTTGAATTTAAAGTCCTTGTCTACAGTGACTCCTAGAAGCTTTGTAGAGTCAACTGTCTCGATACAGGTGTTATTTGATGAATAAATGGTGAATGACGTAGGGTCTAACGGATTTTTACTATTGGAGAAAAGCATTAGTTTTGTTTTAGAGGGGTTGAGAATCAATTGTGAATTGTTAAGGTATTGTTCAATGTCCAGGAAGGATTGTTGGGTTTTGGTGAGAAGACTAGATAGGGTTGGAGCAGAGCCTATAAGAGAGGAATCATCCGCATATTGAACTAAAGTAGCATGATGGGTGGCAGAGTTTAGTCTATTAGTAAATATGGTGAAGTGAAGGGGTCCAAGAATAGAATCTTGAGGTACACCAACAGAGATGGGAAGGGAAGAAGATAGTTCATTTAGCCATCTAACAGCTTGCTGGCAGTTAGTAAAGTAACTGAAGAACCAAGAAAGTGTTGAGTGAGAGTGGCTGAGGAAGGCTAATTCATGAGTAAGGTTGTTGTGGGACACCATATCAAAGGCCTTAGATAAGTCAAGTAATACAGAGGAGGTAAGTAAATCATTGTTCCTATGTTGGTTCACTGTATTTATGAAACAAATGGGGGCCATTGTAGTGCTGTGTTTTGGGAGTAAACTATGTTGGGTGGAAGATAAGAGGTTATTTTTCAAAAGGTGGTTAAGGAGTTGCAAGTCAATACATTTTTCCACAATCTTAGCAAGAGAGGAGTGTATTGTAATAGGTCTGTAGTTGGAAAATTCTAAGGAGGAGCCACCTTTGTGAAGAGGGATTACATGGGGTACTTTCCAAAGAGATGGAACATATTCTTCAGTGATGGATCGATGGTTTACCTTGAAACTGCAGAGGTTGACTGGTCACATGGTCGACCTGAAATCCTGAATCCAGAACAGCAAAACTGCATTCAAGTTGAAATTGAATACATCCACACCAGTAATTTGATGTATTCAACATAGCAGAGGTGACGTCAGTCACCCATGTTATGCACCTTAACATACTGTGACATTCTGTAGTCATTGGGACATTAATTGTACTATTTTGCAGGGGGGCTACACCCCCTTGCACCCCCCACACCCCCTGCAAATTATATATACCAACTCCAAGATAGCACTACAGTCAGGAAATAGGCTTATTCCCTGTTCCTCACCGAACTGCAATCTCAGTGCACAATGCCAAACTCAAATACTCAAACTACACTACCCATTCGTAGTGTAGTTGATGTATTTTGGTTCGGCATTCTGCCCATTGGAAAATAGCCTTTGTACCATGTGCTGGTCAATAGCAGTGACGTTGAGTATTCAATAGTAAACCAGATTGATATATGAGAATAGATATGGGGTTATGAAATGACTCGTGCAGCAAGTCTGAGGTATTTGTTAGGTAAATGATCAAGACCGGTAGAAGAATATTTGAGTTTGGATTGGAGATATTTTATTTACTGAGTTTGTACAGGGTGAAAGTTAAAGTAGTTAGGTTTTGCTTTGAAATTTGTGGGTAGAGATAATTGGGAATTACTGCTGTCTTTTACAAGTGATAGTATGGAGTTGACGAAGTAGTTGTTAAATTGAGTGGCAATATTGTCTTGTAAATTTGTTAGTATTGGACAAGGGGTAGATGTACAACCAGGTTTCAGAAGTTGGTTAATGGAACCCCAGAATTTTTGGGGGTTATTGTGAAACTTGTTTTGAATCGATATATAGAATTGTCTTTTGTCATGTTTGATTTGTTTTTTTGCTAGATTTTGAAAATGGCAGATGTTTTGGAGGGAAGTTGGGTTTTTTGAGAGCCGGAGATTATACCATCCTCTGTCTCTTTCTTTGAGGAACTTTTTGATGTCAGAGAGCCAGGGAATGAGTCTACCTTTTATATAAGTTTTCCTTAGGGGAGTCAGTGCATTTAAAATAGAGAGGAATTTGTCATTAAAATATTGAACTGCTATAACTAGTTGGAGATCTTTTAGGGGGGACTAACTGACTTGTTGGAGTACTGAAGTAAAGATTTCAGGAGTAAAATTAAATTTGTTACGAGAAAGTTTATATGATATCTCTAGGGGGAAGAGAAATTTTGTTTTAGTAGGAAGGGCAGAACGTGATTGCTTAGACTGTCAGGAAGACAGTCTGAAAGGTAAGAATCGGGTTTGGAATTGATGAGAGCCCAGTCCAGAATGGATTATTTGTTAGACCGTTTATCAGCCCTGGTGGGATTAAGTATTAATTGGGTAAAGCCAAAAAGGTGAATATGATTTGAAGGGTTATTGGAGACAGTTGTATTCCGATCGACTTTAAAGTCACCTATTATAATGGTTCAATATGCATATAAGGGATATTCTGAGAATAATATGGAAGCTGATTATTTTAATGATTAAATGATTAGAGTTATGCAGACTTCAGATTAATAATTTCATGTAGAAAGCTTACAGCCTCAGTGTTTGTAGGTTTCATTGCAAATATGCAAAATAAGTGTGTGTGTGTGTGTGTGTGTGTGTATATGTATATATATATATATATATATATATATATATATATATATATATATATATATATATATATATATATATATATATATACATATATATATATATATATATATATATATATATATATATATATATTTTATATATATATATATATATATATATTATATATATATATATATATATATATATATATATATGTATATACCGACAGACACACACACACACACACACACACACACACACACACATATATATATATATATATATGTGTGTGTGTGTGTGTGTGTGTGTGTGTGTGTGTACCGACAGACACACACACACATGCACCCACTCACATATTGGTTCATAGGTAGGCACTAGGCTTTTGGCCCTAGGGCCTATATAAGCCTAGCCAAAAATGTTCCCTGGCTTTCGCTACCCAAGAATTTATTTTCCTGTGCTCCTGTCGAGCAGAGCCACAGAAGATATTCCTGTTGTGAATTTCCTATTTCCCATCCAATTGTCAAGATTTTTCTTAAAGAGAGCTTTATTTGACATGAATGGGTAGTTTGTTCCCGAGCATGGGAAGCCTCTGGGACAGGAATCTATCCCTGCAGCATGTTCTGTTTATTGTGGTGGCAAGGTTTAGGTCCCTGGAGCGTGTAGCTCAGAGAGAATGGGATTTCTTTAAGTGTAGTATGTCCAACAGATCTGGGTTTGACATGGCTTTATATGTTAGGCAGAGGTCACTTCTAAGTAAGCGGTATGCGACGGAGTAGAGCTGGAGTTTTTTGAGACTGTCTGCATATGGCATATGTTTTTTTCTGGAGGAGAACCCCTTTGTGATGAGGTGTGCCACGTAAAAAGATTTCCTGACTACCGTGGTGATGTGATTACCAAAGGAGAGACTACTGTCCACTTGTGTCCCAAGGTCTCTTATCACACTTTCGGTGTTTAGTAGGCTACTGCCTATGTGGTAATTCATGGGTACAGTGTTTTTCCCAAGGGGATGACAGTGCACTTCTTGGCATTGAGCTTGAGGCCATGACTTTAACACCAAGCATCAGTCTCAGTGAGGCCCCTTTGCAGAATGTCCACATCATTAGGCGATTCTATTATGGCTCTTGCAGTCATCTGCAAACTTTGTTAGCCAGAGACCTGCTGTATTAGCCCGGACTTCTGAGAAGTAGATACCAGACAGGAGAGGACCCAGGACTGTACCCTGTGGTACTCCACTTGTCACTGGTCTGAAGTCGAATTTGTAGTAGGCTACTTTCACTGTGTGGGTTCAGTCAGTGTGCCAGTTGGCTACCCATTTATTGCCATAGGGATTTATGCCCAGTCTAGTGAGTTTATCTATAATTCCAGAGTGGGAGATGGTGTTGAAAGCCTTGGTGAGGTCAAGATAGGCTGTGTGCACCACCTTACCCTTGTCCACGGCTCTGGTCACTGCTTCAAAGAAAGAAATCAATCAGGTTTAGGAGATATGATCTACCATTCACAAACCCAAAGTGAGTGTGGTCCAGAGTTTGGAGGTTACCTATGTCTTTGTTTATCAGCTCCAAGATGATACATTCCATGTCCTTGCAGACCAGGCTCATTAGGCTAATGGGGCAATAGTTCCCAGGGTCCGTGGTGGCACCCCCTTTATAGAGTAGCATAACCATCGCTGTGCGCCATTCAGCAGATACAAAGCCTGAAGTGAGGTAATGATTGAACATGGTACTTAGGTGGGGTGCCAGTTCATTCTGTAGTTTATGCAGGATGCAGCTTGGGATGTTGTCTGGTCACATGGATGCTGTGTTCTTGGCTTTGGAGAGTGCAGCCTTTACTTGTGCGTCCATGATTACAGGGGCTTTGCATTTTTCTGGTATAGAGATGGGCCCTTTGGGGGAGTGGGGGGTAAAGTTTGCAATGAATCTATCTACCAGGATGTTGGCGATATCAGTTGGTTCGGTATATCTAGTGCCATTGTGCTGTACCTCAGAGCAGATCTGAGTGTTGCCATGGAGATTCTTGACATAGCGGTAGAATGCTTTGTGGTTGTCTTTAGAATCAGTAGCGATTTTTTTTTTCGTAACTAGCTTTGGAGGATTTCATGAGGGATCTCAGCTTCTTGCTGAGGCTGACCAAGCTGATATATATATATATATAAGTTAAGGTGTGATTATGTTCGGTAAAGATGAAGATGAGAGTGTAAGAGGCATTGTGTGGCTCTAAATAATATGAACTGAGCAGACTAGCAAGACTATGGATGGGATTTTTAGATATCTATTTCAGGACAGGGGACAGCATCTGCTGCATAAAGAAAGTACACTGTCATGCAGAATAGATATGTATAAAGAATCAGACCCTTACTGTCGGATGAGGTAGAAAGCTACACTTTAAACAGGTAGACATTCCAGTAAGGAAATGTCACAAGCAAGGCAGATTGATATAGCTGACAGATTGGTGTAGCTAAGAAAATACAAAGAAGGGCAGGTGAACCATCTCACTCCTCACTGGGTGAAATTCATGAGAACATGTGTGAGTGCTAAAGCAGATAGTTTGAGCAGACAACAATAGTGGAAGGCACTTTTACATGGCAAAAAAATATACTACACTTGAAGGACGAGTCAATGGACACTCAGCAAGGTGGACACTATGTTTGTTCCATGAAAGATGTCTAAAAGAGATAGAAGTGAACAGAAAATGGGGAATAGCTGCAGAGGAGCACACAATAAGGTAAAGAAGAGTTGGGGAAAGTACGGCATGTATTTCTCAGTGATGAAGGCCCCATTTTATCTATATGGAGAAAGAAGAAAGGGAAAAGGTGAAGGCTAAATGAAGTGGAGGAAATAAGAGAGATGGTAGGCAGCAAGGGCAGACAAACATATATTATGCCATTCCTAATCACAGATAGTTGAGCTGAGGCTGGTGAATGGAGCAGGCTACCTGCCTAGTATGGGCAGGTATCTTCCCTATGTGGGACACACTCTCCTCACTCACCCACCACAGTCTGAGCTTTGGCCAGATGGCAGTAGGCAGCAGTTAGCAAGGCCATAGATTAGATGAATCACCATGACCTGCAAAAGGAAGAGAACAAACCCCCAAAGACTTAATGGTGCAGAACAGCAGAAAATCCAGTAAAGAATGTGTATGCACCTGCACCGAAACACGGTACTTTGTTGGACTTGAGAATGACACAGCAGGAGCAAAAGTAAAAATAAAATCCAGGTGTTTATTCACTAATGAATAATACAAGTGTTAGGTAGCACTCACAAGCAGTTTTGGTTTCACACTCAAGGTGACTATAATAGTAAAGACTTGATATACTTTACACATTGCGTGCAGTGCAAAGTTTTTTATGTAAGAAAGACAAACCGTAGGCTGCATAACTATATTAGAGATCACTTGTATTGTGCATGAAAGAATAATCCAAGTGCAGTAGCGAAATACATGCTGCAGTTTGAGGGACATGCTTTCAAGTTTTTGATTATAGAGAATATGAAAGTAAGTGAGCAGTTAGGGGACATAGTTAATGACACGGAGAGAGCTGAAGTCTGATGGATTTTTAAACTATGAGCCAACAGAGGCTCTGGTTTAAATGATCATGTCCCCCTTAAGCCAGTTGTGAAAGCTAGGATACCGAAGTGCTGATATCATGCTTTTAAGAGATGTTTTAACTAATTATGCTTGCTATGTTACAATGTATGCATGGGATGTAATTGGATAGATTGAATTTTTAGAGTGATGTTATTACTATATTAATCGCTGTTTGAAATTGATTTTACTGTGGTCTAATGAAGCTAGTATAACTAGTGAAAATGCTTACATATTTGTTACTTACGCTTGGATTATTCAATAGTGAATAAACACCTGGATTTTATTTTTATTTTTGTTCCTGCAGTGTTATTCTCAAGTCCAACAAAGTGCAGTGTTTCTGTGCAGGTACATATACATTCTATACTGGATGGCCTGCAAAAGGTAGAAACCAAGGGAAGGGTGTTATTAGTAAGAAGGACCTATAGCCAGTACACCATATATAGTGTAGGTGTGGAAATAGGATGCCAATAACACTGCTGTGCCATTAGTCTGTGCAACATTCTGTGGCAGCTGGCAGCATTTTCCTTACTCTGTATCCATGCTGCTTGACAGCAAGGATATTGAAGCAATCACACATATATGTGTGTGTATGTGTATAGTTATTTAAAATGGTATAAACATATGTTATATAATAAACTATATATTATGATGCATTATATTGATAAACTGCTACATGTGTTTTGGAATGGTTTAGGTGTCCTAAATAACTGAATCAAAAACAGCAAACTCCTACCAAATGGAAACATAACTTAAATTCTTCTGTAAACAAACAAAAGTGATTTAACTTCAGTTTTCCCATAATGTAAAAAGGATTCATTATACTAAACAGAGCAAATAAAAGCTGGAAATATCTTGGAGCTATAATTTAGAGTTTATGTATTCATGTGAGAAAAACAATAAAAAAATCAGACTGAAATTAGGAACACTTTACAGAAAGAAACAAAACCTGGACCTATGGCTAAAGCAATGGTTTCAGCTGTTTTACTCCCTAAGCTGTTTTATGGGACAGTTGCACTGAGCAGCTTTAAAAAGTATTCAACAAATTATAAACCTCATGTAACAAAATGGATAAACCTATTTCTGGAATGCTGTCTTCACCCTATCACTTCTTGGCATTGAATAAGCTTGGGTAACACACCCTTCAGTTCAGGATCCATTGCAGTTAGGTAGTCTTCGCATGTGAGTGCTCTACAGAAACTCAGATCCTGATCTTATTGAAATAGTCGTCTGGTACAGGCCATACGGGACACTTTGATCTCCAGCCTAATGCATTTACTTATTTTGTTTATTTTATTTAAATTTTTTATTGGGGTAGAATACTGACCAAACAATGACCAATTACAGGCTCAGCCTGGACTGATTGTGGCCAAAGTTCTTTGCCCACTACTGGAATAAATTCCCACTTGACATAAGGAAATCTGTAAAATAAAAATGCATAAAACAAATTACGACTAGGTAAAAAAAATTAAAATCAAATTAAAATAAAATAAATAAGATACACTAAAATGAAATAAAAGAAATTAAAAACACAAAACAGAAGCTGAATTTTCTACACAATTATAACGTACTAGCCATGGAATGACAGAACAGCATTATATTAAAATAACGTGACTAATCACAACTACACAGACCTGCGATCATCACTGTAAGCTATCAGTATAAACTAAAAAGTGCAATCCAGCAAGCACATCTATAATTCTTTTGAAATGATCCAAAAATGTAATGATACAGCTTGGTTGTCAAACAGAATGCAGATACTGGACTAATTGACAAGTTACAATAGCAACACTTCTGTACTAAATAGAGATGTTTTTCACTGGAACCAGCAGCTTCTACAATGGCTTGTACAACCTGCTGTGGTGCAAAACCTGTGTTCCCTTATAATATTTACCCCCTACCTGACGCTGAACATCCCTGATCTACTGATTACATATGAGTCAGCACTAGTAGCTACGGTTGAACAAGTGCTGTATTTCCATTCCAGTGACTATTCCTGTGGACATACCTCTCAACTGTCCCTAATTTTGCAAAATGTCCCAGATTTTCCATCATATTTTTTTGCCTTGTCCCTCATAAAATTTTTGATTTTCTGGTAAACTACTTAGGATTAAAGTCAGTCAGTGACATCAGTGCGTGTTTCATATTTCTTCTTGTTCAAAAAATACATGCTTAAGCAAAACCTGCTGTTCTGCTAACTTTTTTAATTGAATAAGAGTAATATATTTAAGCAATAATCCACAACTGCGCATGGGTATATTAAGACTTTTCCTCAAATGGTGTTGTTTTATAACAAGGGTGAAGCAAACAGGAGTGGATTATTGCTATTATACAATGACATTACTTAATAAAGAAATTGCTTTCCTTTCTTAAATAACGTGTTTGCATAAGGATGCCATAGTATTCCTCTGTGCTCTTCATTGTTTATTGATGTACTGTGCGTCCATATGCTTACACTATACATCAGTGCAGTTCAGGAGAAGCAAATGAGAAAAGAGAATCTCTGTTTTTTTTTTTTCTCTGACGACATGCTTTATAACCTCTTAATGCAAGAAATCTGGACAAAGTCCAAAATAATGGGGGACAAATGTCCAAAAATAGGGACAGATTTTAAATATTACTCCTATAAACTTAGAAAGTTGCTGTAATAAAAGGTTTTGTGTTAGTGTGCACTTTCTGAAGGATATGAAGCCTGAACCTGAGATGCCTTTCATTAATGACTTCAATCCCCAGTGGCTTTCCAGAAAACTACAATTTTTGTGAGGAACAGACCAAAACTATGAGGCAAAAATCTTGACATTCTATGAAAACTTAGACAGCTGAAAGGTGTAATTGTAGAAGGGACAGCACAGAAATCCAAGGAAAATCAGATACATTTCTGTTTTTTTTCTGTTTTTTTCTTTCATTTTGTAGAACGTACCTGATTTTTCTTGTATTTTGCTCTATTTCCTAATCATATGAATAGAAAGGATGGCCACTGAGTAGGTTCATAGGTTCACAGGTGTATACTAGGCTAATGGCCCTGGAGCCTTTACAAGCCTAGTCCATAGAAGTGCCTTGGCATCATGCCACCCAACGTACTTCCCAGTGCCTCTGTCAAGTAGAGCCACTGGAGTGACCCCCGGGGTGAACTTTCTATTTCCCATCCACTCATCAAGATTTCCCTTGGGGAGGGCCAGTGAGGTGCTCTAGTTGACATGTATGAGAAGTCTATTCCAGAGCATGGGCAGTCTCTGGGTTATGATCCTGTCCCTCCAGCATGTTCTGCTGATTGTGGTAATGAGGTTGAGGTCTCTGGAGCATGTGGTGCAGAGGGATTGAGATTTCTTTAGATGTAGCATTTCTAACAGAGCTGGGTAAGACATGGCTTTGTAAGTCAAGCAGAGATTGCCTCTTAGTAAATGATATGAGACAGAGAATAGCTGCAATTTTTTTAGTCTATCCATGTAGGACATGTATTTAAGGTCTAGGATCCTCTTCATGAGGTACTTTTGTGGCCTTTCCAGCTGTTGCAAGTGTCTAGTGAGATACATACCAAATTGGGCATTATACTCTGTGATTGTCCTAATGAGAGAAGAGTAGAGAGAGATGATGACCTTTTTCATCCTGGATGTAAAATCCTTGGAAATGAGATGTGCCACATTTCTAACCACAGTGGCAATGTGGTGGTCGAAGTAGAGGTTGCTGTCAATCTGTGTCCCCAGATCTCTTATAACGCCTTCAATGTTCAGATTTTGGGATTTAGTTTTTCCATTATTTTTGACATTGTCTAGAATTCTTGGGCCCAGAGGTTGAGCAGTATGCCTATGGGTCTTCTGTGAGAATTTCTCCCCTGGCATACAAAACCATATAATCAAACAATCAAAGCAAACCAGCATTGTTGCTGTCTTGGATCCCTTAATTTAACTGCAGAGGTAGCTAAATATTGCAATATGTAGATCAGCACAAGTATCCTATAACCTAATTTAATTTTTCTAAGGGTTTTATACAAACTTCAGGGATTACATTACAGTACCAATTATATAATGAATGGTCAGCATGTACTATGAAATGTTGACCATTCATTACATCATAGAAACAACACAGCAATATTCAGTACATCAGAAAAGGAAACAAATTTCCTTTTCCAATGCACTACCCATAATCTGACCACATTCATCTTAAATTTGTCTGAATAGTGGTAGTGTTATGGGAGGATCTTTTTTAATGTTAAAATGCAAGTTATGGTTAGGGGAAGGGTTATGGTTAGGGTTAGCATATATTACTAAGATGAGCAGGAGGGCTTTGCCCCTCCCCCCATTAATCCTGACCCTAACCCTAACGTGCATCTTAACTTTAAAAAAAAAACTTTCCCATAACATTACTAAATAAGACAGCTTGCACAGTCACTACATGTACACTCACACTACATCTGTCCATGACCACATCTATCTCAAATTTGTCTGAATAGTGGCAGTGTTATGGGAAGCACTTTTTTAAAGTTATGCTGCACATTAGGGTTGGGGCAGAGGCAGAGTTAGGGTTAGCAAGTATTACTAAGGTGGGCAGAGGGGACAAATGTGCATCCTAAATTTAAAAAAAGCCCTTCCCATAACACTTCCACTAAACAAAACAGCTAGGATACTCACCATACACACACACACACACACACACACACACACACACACACACACGCACACACGCACACACACACACACACACACACACACACACACACACACACACACACACACACACACACACACACACACTAAATCTGATTCCTAACTTAACCCTGATCCTAACACTAAACACTCAAAAGCATACACATACGTGTGCGCGCGCACACACACACACACACACACACACACACACACACACACACACACACAAACACACACACACACACACACACACACACACACACACACACACACACACACTTTATTAAACACCTTATTTAACCCTTACTCTAACCCTAACCCAAACACATTCACACAAACACACACACACACACACACACACACACACACACACACACACACACACACACCTGGTATACATCCCATTTACCTTTTTTGGGCAAAGCAAACATTCAATGTAATGTCTGTTCAATAAACTAGATGTTCGCGCAAACAACCCTACACTTCTGACTATCAACCAAAGGTATTGTCAGCCAAATAGCTGACACTCTACAGTGCCATATCAGTACATTGTAACACTTTTTATAACATCATTAATGAATACATTCACTGTTGATATCAACATGCAATGATATCCCATTAGTAGAAGATGCAGTAAACAGGCCCATTGTCCTTGGTTTACTTGGTGCTGGCTACTGATTATACCAATTTTAATGCCTTTACTGTCCACTGACCATAAATTTCCAGTTTTCTTACACTGTTGCTTCTTCTCTTCGCATACCCTTACCTCCTCCAAAGTTTTACCAACTACTGTTTGAGATCTTCTTCTGTCTCAAGCCATCTCATTCTATTCTCCATCTCAGTATGCTTCACCTCCATCTTCATTCTCTTTAACTCATCTTGTACCTTGAAGTTTTCTTGCTTGAGTTTTGATTAGAAATCTCCTCCTTCTGTCCTAAAACTGGAACCAATACTTATCTGTTTTTAGGTATGTTAGAGATGGTTTACCATCCCAATAATATTGTTTTGAATTGAATTCTTTGCTGTTTAAAAGCAGGTGTGCAGTGGCCAGTTTTTAACAAAATCTTAGAAACATGTTTTGTTAGTTTGTTTACTTGACCAGCACTATCAAAAATTAAATCATATGGCTGCAAAATGTGCCATATTCTATATTTATTTTACATGTTCAGAGGTGCATACACATTTTTCCGGTTTAAATGAAATTAAATAGTAATCATTTTTGTTTGAGAAAGCAAAATTCTATCCATGCTTAAACGTGCAGCTGTTTAGCAGACAGTAGTTTACCACCTACAGGGTATCCATTTATTGAGGTTCTGTTTGTACCGTTTCAAGCCCTTCGTTTCTTGTTTGCCAATTGTGTATGAGGAACAACTGGCAAGTAAGGTCACGCACATTGCACTGCACCTGCAATGTTAGACTGATACACCGGTTGCAATTATACTATATACTTTTGTGAACAGTACTAATTACATTGGTTTTCTTCTCTTGTCTTCTAGAAGCCAAGTAGCTTTATATGAGAAACATTCCATAACACTGCTCTCCTTAAAAAATGCACACATTTTTGTAGCAAGTAGCCTATTCAGGCTTACTGTGAAGCTGAAATATGTCCTAGCAATACTGGGTATAAAGTGTGGAACTAATGCTGGATGACTACCAGTCCATCACAGTTAAAAGGTTAGTTAATTTAACTCAAAATAACAAACACATGTTAGTTTGTAAATATTCAAAATTAGAAGCTTACTTCTTGGAGAAAATGTAATGTGTTTCAAACACAGTATGGGTGGAAAAAATGCCACTGCTGACCTAAGTTAAATTATTGATTTTACAATAGAGAAACATGAGACTGGCAAACCTGTACTTTGCCAGAATACATTCAAATAAACAGCTGGCATAAACTACTTGTAAATTAATTTTAAAATATACAAAGCAGGCCTCTTACTATGCAAAATAATGGGAGAGGTAAGTAATCCCAATATATTTTTCTGGAAATACTATTTAAAACATTTGCAGATATTGCTTCCTTCAAAACCCAAGAAACTACCTCTTTTTGTTTTCTTTTTAACTATAATATGCCATGATATTTTAACAATGAAACTCATACTGAAGCTTCTGAGCTCACATACCTTAACACTGAAAAGAACATCTCCTGGAGGTAGAGTTATCGTTTCAAAAACAGATAATTGAGATCCTTCCATATATACAGTTTCCTAACAGCAGGATCTAACATCTATGTAATCACAACACCAGTACAGGACAGATGAACCACCACGAAGTACAGAACACCAAAATAACCAGCGGAACAAAAGTCCCTTGAATAGGGAAGAAAGCGCTCAACCTTGTAATAAACCTGCTATCTTACTATGTGGTTATTTTGGTGTTCTGTACTTCGTGGTGGTTCATCTGTCCTGTACTGGTGCTGTGATTACCTGGTTTTATATTTGAACTTGTGGATCTATCATCTATCCCTATGTTGAAGAAACACATAGCACCTTAATTTCTTCAAGTATAAACTATCGTCATTCACCCTCAGATGGGGCAACAAGGAGATCTTCGTGAAGGAGTGGGGAAGCTATGTTGTCATCTATAACTGCTTTTGGTATGTAAGGCTGTAGTTTATATGGGTAAGACATTCAACATATATGCATTACTCCAATAGTAATTATCTCATTATTTTCCATTTGAAGGAGAACTACATATGAAGAAATCTAAATTGCACATATCTCTTTTGACTGGCCATAGTAAATCCATCATCAGGCTTTTTGTATTTTTTTCCAGCCACTTTCACACCTGTCAATACTTTTCCTCCCACTCTTTGATCATTTGTTCCCTTTTACAAAGCGAAACTCAGTTGTAGGTTTGTGTGTTTCTGTCTGTCTGTGTCTTTGTGTTTGTATGTTGTATACTCCTCCTATACGTGTGCTATAAGGACTATGATGTGAACATATACTGACAGAGACTAGTTCACTTTCTTGGTTCATGTGCTGAATGCCATATGGTGCTCTACTGGAAGTCTGTGGCTTGACAATGCAAGTCCCAAAACAGCAAAAAAAATAATAACTGTGAATCACAGAAATAACATAAGCTGCAAAAGCTGCTATTACATAGTAAAAGCATTTTGCAGGGAGGCAAGACCCTGCACCTCACAATATTCGAAGATGCAACGGCCCCACTTGCACAACTCTACTTCTTGTATATACTAATTTTGAGATTGCTATACCCGAAAGAAAAGAGAATTCTCTCAGATACAGTCATTTTGAACTTTATATATCTTCTCCTAATTACAATAAATTTTTTTAGTTCCAAAGACTGCCAGATCAAAGTTTCAGTGCTGCAGACAATCAGACTGCCTCTTCTTTCCCATCAGAATGGGTGAGCCAGCACTGGCCAGGTCACGGGTCAATTCCAGACCATATGGGTTGCATTCAGGACTTTTTTCCTTCTGCACACTATAGCCAGTAATTTATCAATGAGTGTGTTCAGAAACATAGTTAGCTTGTAGTGCAAGTAGTAACAACAAATGTGTCATCTTAAATGTGCTGGCCATTTCAGCTTTTCTGAATTGTGTGATCTAAAGTAGCTATTGGCATTACATAAAAATTGGAAAAATAGTACTGATAGAAAGAATAAGAAAAAAAAATTTTGCTTAAAGTGTTCACATTCAGCGGGCCAAAATCCTGCAGGCATTTTGAAAATAAAACTCATGACGCATTGCTTTGATTGTGCATAGGTTCTGCTCAAGCTTCACGCTTTCATTTAGGCTCCATCTCATTTTTAGTAGAAAATAGTACCAATAGTTCATAGTTTTTTTAATTGAAACAAGCATTAGTAAAGTTATATGTTATTATAATTTGTTTGGAAAGGCAGGTATTTCTCTATATGTTAATATAAGAAATTTTAAATATTTTCACATTTATCATGATTTTTATTTGATCTGTTCTTAAGTAAGATATTCTCATGTGATAAAAAATACTATTCAAGTTTCACATGCCACAAGGAAACACATTTAGATGTTTAGAAACAAAATGTTAACAAAAATGTGGGGTTTCAGCAGAGTACACTCTTCACAACTCTAATGGTAAAAGAAGAGGAAACGCTACACAAAAAATATCCTTGTCACTGCAGAAGTATCTCCTCTCTAACCATACAAAAGGAGTCTCAGATAATAGCAGTGCACCTAAACTCATTGTTGCCCATTTTATATATTTCCCCTTAAACTGTTGAAGCAACTTCTTTGAAGACATACGTAAACCTGATTATGGGTATTTGGAATGTGATATTTTAAAAAAATGATTATTTCAGTAAAACAATATTTTGCAGAAAAATACATCAGATTGTAACACTTGTCACTAACAGATGTCTAAGCATATTCCAGTCATAATCCAGAGTATTTATGGCTGCTATACTGTTCATTTACTATTACATCCCAGAGGAACCAACTTGCCAAGCACAAACCCTGATCATTGTCTTCCTTAAGGAACTGCTGGATGTGTGATTTCTAAGCATGCCTGTAGTGGTTCCTTTTTGTGAGATTTCTCCTTTCTTTCTGTTTTGTGTGACTTTGGAGTTGGTTTCATTACAACATGAGGTTATAACTTAAAAAGTTTGAATACTAACTTGATTAAAAGGTTTTTGTGGGTGTGAAAAAGAGAGTATGAACAAATGAGTGAATGTTCATATATGTGAATTACATATAGTTGAATGTAATTTTATATAGTGTAAGTTAAGTGGGAATCTTCAGACAAATTAATGTTTAAATGAAAAAGTTGTGATTGTGAGGATGTTCAAGGCTGTGTTATAGTAGCTTGTGCAGTTTGTGTATATGTGTTTGCTGGTTAAAGTTAGAATAAGAGTTAGGTAAGGGAATAGAATCAGTGTTGTGTATGTTTTCTGTTGTGTGTGTTCTGTTTTCTTTTGTCTTTTGTAGTGGTACTGCTAGGGAAATGCTTTTAGTAACATAATGTGCAGGGTTAGGGTCACGGGTAGGGTTAGGGTTGCAGTTAGGGTTAGCATACATGAGTAAAGTGGGGTGGGGAGTGTTACCCCCCGTACCACTT
>NC_056735.1:568128884-568236384 GCF_019279795.1 Protopterus annectens
TGTGTGTGTGTGCGCGCACGTGCGCACGCGTGTGTTTGCCTGCATGTCTGTGTAGCAGGATGCAATGGATTTAACTCTACATGTATGACAGAAAAAGATGAAATATAATATTATGGCGATTATGTATATATGTATTAATTCATTTGAACACAGATGTCTGAAGTGTAGACAGTCAATAAAGTGGCAGTAATTGATGAGTGTGTTTGTGTGTGTATAAGCAGATGGATTGAAATGGGTTGCATTCTCTCCATCAGACAGCAGTATGATGAAATGCATTACTGTGAACATACCTAATGCATTTTTCACTCATTTACCATAATGAGACATCTGAGGAATACAGGAATACAATAATTAAAATGGGTGAAATTGTTGTGTACACGTGTGTGTGTGTGTGTGTGTGTGTGTGTGTGTGTGTGTGTGTGTGTGTGTGTGTGTGTGTGTGTGTGTGTGTGTGTAAGTGTGTGTGTGTGTGTGTGTGTGTGTGTGTGTGTGTGTGTGTGTGTGTGTACACTTGCACATGTATACTTACAGAAGAACTTGCAGTGGATTGTACTCTGTGGATAGTAGTCATAGTCACTGCACATAGTCATAATAGAAAGTTGTGCTGACTTCGCCTTAGTGCAGCTAAGGAGCAATTCAGAGACTCCACTTGCACTAAGGCACAATGTTCTGAACCAATATAAAAAAGTAGTATGCAAATGAAGTTATTATGAGTCATAAATGAAGAATATTTGAAAAATCTGAGACTATCTTATGGAAATTAACAGCTTTTCCTGCCTATGTATGATTGTATGATTCATAGTCACTTTTATGTGCATTTGAGCCATGCACATAAAAGAGAAATCATGCTTTTTCCATCTACTTTCAATCTACAGAGATGCTTGGCTTTTCTGCCAGCTTAGCTATTTCCTGTTCTGATATGCTTATCTCAGCTGTACCAAAATTAGATACACCCAGCAGTGCTCACCAGCTCAGAAGAAGAAGATACAGGCAAAGGGTGACCTATCTAAACTTCACTGATCAAGAAATCTTGGATAGATTTGAAATGCAGACTCAAGAATCCAATGCCAAAATACAAAAAACAATGTTTATTGCAAAGCTTTCAGGTCACAAACACCATCCCTCAGTGCTACTATCATGAAAGTAAAAAATGCAACATTTAAATAGGAGTTCTTAAAAAACACATGATTACAGCCAGCCTATCACAGAATAGAAATGATACCCCCCATATTACAATATATACTTTGTAACAATGCATATGTATATGTAAAAAAGCTATATAAAATCATTTAAAAATTCATATATAAATATATATGCACATACCATGCACATATGTATAAACGGATTCACTAGACAATCTTGAAATACTGAATATCGAATTTCAGTATTTCGAGACTGAATAGTGGAAAACCCACATACACGAAAACCCAAAACCGTGAATAGCACAATCGCGACCATTCACACACACACGCAAACCAGCACATAAGCACATACACATACACCTACCTAACTACACTAAAACAAACATAACAACACACACAAACACAACATAACACACAAACACACCTACCCTACCTATAAGCAGGGGGGGGGCAAGCCCTCCTGCACCCCCCACACACCCCCTACTTATATATTCTAACTCAGAGGTTGCACTAAACACACAAACACACAAAAAACACCACTACACACACTCACACACACCAAAATCCCTACACAATACCCTTACACAAATACCACTTACCTGAAAACCCAGAGAAATCCACAAACCACATCACATATCACGAACATGACACCACAATAGCAGATTCAACATTTTCGCATTCGAAATAGTGCAGTTTTATGTAACTGCACTTTCCACTATTCAGTCTCAACGTACTGAAACTCGACATTTCAGTACGTCAAGATTGCCTAGTGAATCCATATAAACATATACATAAAACTATAAATTTTCTGCCTGTTTTTTTACTAAAATGGGCTTCAAGCTAACAGCATTATTTAAACCAGGTAAAGAATCTGCCTGTAACCTAACTATCCATTCATATTCTTTAAGTTCAACAATATTGTTAATGTTACCATCCCTATTACTAACATATACTATATCAATAACTCTGAATTTAAATTGATGTTCTTGACCTTTTTCAGAAATGTGTTTCCTTAATGCATTAGTTTTGATGTTTCTTCTAATATCAGACTTATGTTCAGCTCTATGTTCTCTTAATTTCCTTATAGTTTTTCCGACATAGAATGATGAACATGAAGTACAAGTAGCTAAGTAAACAACATTAGTAGTATTACAATTTGCTGAACAATCAAACATATAGTCTTTATTAGTTGTGGTGTGTTTAAAAATGTTTGTATAAATATCCATACAACAACTGCAGTTTACATTTTGTAGTACCTGGTTTACTAAATACATATTTTATGCTGCCAGTTTATTTAAAGTCCTTGTAGCACAACCTTCTCTTTAAATTATTTTGATTTCTGTAAGCAAAAAATGGTCTATCACCACAAATTTGTTGTAACTCAGGCATTGCCATCAAAATTGTCCAATTTATTTCTATAATTTTCTTTACTTCAGCAGTTTTTATATTATAAGTAGTTAAATACCTTATTTTATCATTTTTGTTCTTCTGTGTTAATAGTACATTAACATTACTATCCAAGAATATAGGTTTAGTACTATGTTTTTGATCACAGACTTCTTCATAAACCTCTTTCACCTTTCCTAAATCATATCCACTTTCATATGTGTTCTTGATACTGTGTTACTCTGATGATGGATGTACTGACTGCAAGGGAACTTCTTGACATTAACCTAAATGTGCTGCATGACCTAGACTTTGATTGAGTGTTTTTTCCACATACTGTGGGAGTCTGATGAGACCTGGCTGCCTTCTTGTTTGGGAAGGCCTCTTGAATGCTTGTAATGCAAGTGACATGTGACCTACATTTCCATTGTACATACGGACAGTTCCGTGAACCCATCCACACGTGGTCTCAATGTGTGAAGGTAAGACTTTAAGAGTGTGTGTGCGTAGGCTGACATGAATGCTGTGAATGCAACCATACTGTCCATGAGAATTATCATGGTATTGTCCCTGGTCTCAGTCACTCCCACGTGCTGGTGAAATTCCTCATGTATACCCTGAAGTACTCTAACCATGTCTACCTGACACTCAGTGGCAGTAGCCTGGGGTTAAACTATATCACAGAACATCTGGTGCTGAGCAGCCAAGGCTTTGTGTGTCTCAAATGTTAACTGTGACATATGTCTTCACCTGTACCTCCATATATAGATATAATAGTAGGTACTGCTATCTCTGAAATGGAAGTCTCTTACCGAAGGAGTCCAGGCTTTGGACAAGAAACAGGTGTTAAGCAATATGGTGTTTCTCCCCACCATAATAACATGTCTTCATTCTCCTGAGTGTATGAGCTTGTGTCATTGCCTAAGGTATGCTCCACCTGCTTTAGTATAGGGGGCTCTGCCAACATACCTTGCCACTGCCTTCAAGCTGTTGCAGTAGAATGGGCATTATGGTATAATCATTGACAGCCATCCTGTTGTTAATATCAGCCTGCTGAAGTAAGGCTCACAAGGAGTTTGGTTATGCTGCTGACCCTGTGAAGAAATACATGAACATATGGTTAAAATTACTTGTAACTGGTAGCATTATTTGTATGCACAGGTAGGATGGAAAATAATTACCATGCATTATCTGTAGATTTTCTGTGGTATCTGATGTTGATGGTATAAGTGTTGATGAAACATAAAGATACCACTACTCATACACATAGTATGCATCAAACATGTAAATCCACACATGCGAAGGTTCTCTCAAAAAACTTACCAAAACACCAGAGACCTCCAAAACACAAGTCTGCTATAGCTAGCTCAGTCTCCACAGCAGCCATGACACATAGCAACACCAGTGTCTCACCCACCAAACCTGTAAGGTGTAACACTCAAAAACCAAGTTTTCTTGTCATTGGAGACTCAATAGTGAGACACACAGACATCCAACTCACCAGGTTGGACAAGGAGAAAGTCACAGTCAGCTGCTTATCTGGTGCCAGGATTCACCACATCACATGTGTACTCAGGCCTCTCAGCAACAAGTACCATTATGATTGTCATAATTCAGACTGGTGTGAATGACCTGAGATGTACCTCACTGGACTATATGAAGAGAGACATGGTCAAGCTCTCTGAGTATGTGTCCCAGACAGGTATGTCCCTAGTCTCGAGCAGCATACTACCCTCACCTAGAATGATGCTACAGCATAAACAAAAAATGATTGATTTCAATAATTGGCTTAGTTTTTGTTGTTATTCCAATGGGATCCAGTTCCTGTCTGCCTGGGAAGCCATGTTCGACAAACCTCACTGCTTTGCCAGAGAGGGTTTGCACCTGACACCCCTAGGCTTTCGGCTGCTGGCAAAGGCTCCTGCTTCACCCATAGTGTATTTTTAGACAAGGTCTCAAAAACAACATTACCAATATAAAATTAACCAATCAGAACAAAATAAGGGCCATGCTGCTAAATGCTGGGAGCTTAAACCAAAAACTGCACTATTTGGAAGCACTTGTATCACTAGAAGATGTAGAAGTCTGTGCAGTCACAGAAACCTGGTTTAAGGCCTCAGAGAATACCCCAGCCCTGCAAAGCTACAATGCCTTCCACACCTTTAGACTGCAAAAGGAACATATAAAAACTAAAGGAGGCGGTGTTTCAATCTATATTAGAGGTAAAATCACCTCACGTCTAGTTAGACTGGACAACTCCATGAAGTTATTCCAGGTCCAGGTTATAGTGGGTAAGACCCCCAGGCAAGTCCTAGCCAGTTATATATCTTCCTCCATGGGTCATGACACCCACAAAGCCTACTTAACCAAACTGAAGACAATCCAAAATTTACCAAACACACTGGCTATGGGGGATTTCAATTATCCCACCATCAACTGGGAAACCTACTCTAACCCAAACTTGCTAGCACAAAAGTTCTTTGACTTTGTGAGTTCAAATGTCCTGGAGCAAATTGTCCATACCCCAAAAACAGGAACAAATATTTTAGATCTGGTCCTCACCAACATGTCAAACAGGTGCACTGCTGCAACTGTTGGATCCTCATTAGTTAAAACTGACCACAAATCAGTCACCTTCAAACTGACACTAATACCAGAACTCACAAAGGGTGAAATCAGACTAAATAACTTCACCAAGGCAAACTATAGCCTCTGAGATGAAGGTATAAATGCATTCCAAGCACGACCCCAAGCTGAAACTGGTAACTAAGCTGAAGCTTATACTAAAGCCCTGAACAATCACTAGTGTAAGTGTATAAACTCAGTGGTGCCAGATAGAAGCAAAACCAGAGCCCCAAGTAAAATCAAGCTGCCATGGTGGACTTCCAGCATTAACAAACTTTACAATTAACACAAAAAGTTGCTGTCTAAGAAAACAAAGGCAAGCACCCAACAATGGAAAAGCAAGCACCCTTCTCAGCCTTAACAGGCAAATAAGATAACTTGTCAAATCATCCAAGAGCTCTTTGAGAGAAACCTAGGAAGTACTGCCAAGGATAACCATAAGGCCTTTTACAGCTATGTACATAACCTAAAGTGTAGGACCCAAGCATGTGCAGAACTGGTGGCCAATGGTATCACAAACACTGACCCCACAGAGATAGTGAACCTGCTAGCGGATATGTTTGGAGAAAATTTCACTCCCTTATTCATTCCTAACTTACAACAAACCCTCCTCCAAACTTCCCCCTCCACCTTACATATCTGAAGGGCAGGTCCTCAAAGCCCTGTCCAAGGCAAAGTACATGGCCTCTATGGGACCAGATGACATCCCAGACTGTCTTCTAAACAGGCTAAAACATGAACTAGCATCACCACTAAGTACCCTTTTCAATCATAGCCTAACCACAGGGTTTGTTCCTGCAGAATGGAGAACAGCTACTGTTATCCCCTCCACAAAGGTGGCCTAGCAATAGACCCAGGGAATTTCAGACTCATAAGCCTGACCAGCCTCATCTGCAAGGCCATGGAACATATCATTATGGCCCTCATAAATAAAGACATACATGACCTCCAAACCATGGACCCTACCCAATTCGGCTTCATGAAGGGCAGAGCCTGCCTGTTAAATCTGGTGGATATCTTTGAAAGTGTGACCAAGGCCATTGATGAGGTCAAATGATTGCACACAGCATACTTTGACTTGGCAAAGGTTTTCAACAAAATCCCAAATTCAGGCATTACCAATAAACTTAGCAAACTGAATGTAAACCCCTTCATTGTAAGATGGGTTGCCAGCTGGCTTACAAACTGGACATACACTATCAAAGTGGGTGACTCCACATCAACCAGCAGACCTGTTACCAGTGGGGTGCCACAAGTTTCAGTGCAGGGCCCCTTACTGTTTATTATATACTTCCCAGAAGTTCAGGTCAAAAAAACTAAAAGGTTGTGGCTGACCAAGTTTGCAGACAACTGCAAACTAGGGCTAATCACTGAATCCCCAAATTATGTCAGTATACTCCAGGATAATCTCACACTGACGAACAACTGGTGTATTCGTCATGGTCTCAAGCTGAATACAAAGAAATGCATCATCATTCCCTTCAGCACAATGTCCAGTCACACTATCAAATCAATAACAATACCCTAAATACATATGAAGTGATAAGGACCCTGCTATCACAGGTTGACCATGACCTTAACTTCAACCGCCATGTGTCTACTGTTGTAAGGAAAGCTTTCCATGTAGCTCACTTGATTAGTAAAGGCATTGCCATGACAGCAAATAAAGTTATAACCCCCCCTTATACTTGGCACTTATCTGGCCCATAATTGAGTATAATGCCCCATTCAGTACGTACTGTAATAAGCATCTACAGCAATTAGAAAGACCTCAGAAGTTTCTAGCAAAGAAGATCAAGGGCATCCAGCATGTGCCTTACATGGACCAACTAAAATCCCTGTCATTATACTCCATATAGTATAGACTCCTTAGAGGAGATTTATGCCTGGCCTACAGAGTAACCCAAGACTCAAACCTAATGAATTTACTGCATATCCATAAATCAAATGGGTCTATGTCTACCCATTCCAGGGATTTAAATATAGCCTGTGACTTAAATAGGACATGCTAGAGGGACAGATTTATCTCCCAGTGACTGCAGCATCTTTGGAACAGGCTGTCAATTCATGTGAAATAGAGCACCTCTACGACATTGTTCAAGAGGAACCCAGATGAGTGCGTGGGGCACCATAAATTCTTACCAGGGACAGTGCCCACAACCCTCCTGGACATTAGCAGTCATCACTAAATGCAATCTTGGGTATTGAGTAGTACCTCTACGGTACTACATTGGGTTGAAATGGCTAGGCTTAAAATGACATCCAGTGTGACAGCCTACTAATCTCCTATTATCCTATCTACATGTGCCATGCCAAATATATTTTGGCTTAATGTAGTAAAATAATTTAAACACTAACTTTCCACACTGCCTGACTGTGCTTTTTGTAGGTTTCTAAAGGTGCTGATGCCAACACCACCTCAGATGATTCCTGCAACATCCCATTTGCCTCAAAGTCATTAACCCCTTGTGACAATAAGAGGTACTGCCAACCATACCAGAAGAAGTAGTGCAGTGGATGTATGACTTGTGCCAGCACAGCTAGCTGAAATTTTGTAAATAATTATATGTCATTTGTATATCAAACTGATTTGTACAGATGCCTGTGCTGAAAATGTATTTGTGAGGTTTGCTTGTGTTAAAATGTATCAACAGTGCACCTTGCTAGAGTGAAAAAAATGTGCATGTATTATTATAGCTGAATTAAATGGATATGTTTTAATATATGATATTGAGAGAGCAGAGGTTAACCAGTTACCTTACTTTAAGAAAAATAAGGAAAATATAAATGAGCTGTTAAACCTTTAAAACAGCACACAACAGTGCTGAATAGGACCAGAGACAGTGGATCTGGAAGAAGCATTTGTTCATTAGCTCAGTAAAAAGAAGGGATGCCCGAGGCACTGCCATAAACATTTAGATGTGTACTGTAGCCATCTATGCTAAATTCCTGTCTAAGCTTCAAAGTGGGATACTGTGAGAACCTAGAGTCAGTTGACCAGATAAGGTCATTCTGCAAGCCATCTTGGCTATTATATTTTACAGGGAGTAATCTCTGAGTATTGAGTATTTTGCTTTGGTGAACCTGACTAGAAAGACTGCTCATGTATTTCATTGTGCCTTGCTCTATCAAGTAAGTTATTATTGAATAGTAATTATCCTAGATTCAGTCAGGAATACAGTGATGCTTAGTTTAGAGATTGTATTTCTTTATTTGTATGAGTCTGACCATCAATGTTATTTTCAATATTTCCTGTGATTTGAACTCTGTGGTTTACTGTAAATATATATTCAGTATTTTCATGCTCTTTTATTGGGTTCACTTTATAATCTCAAAATTCTGAAATACTGAATTTCAGAATATCAAGATCATAAAGCCGAAACACCACAATCCTGAATGCCCATAACCGTGAAATTCAAAATCCCGACATTTACATACACACACTCACATACACACAACTGCCCCCCACACCCCCCTACTTATATATTCTAACTCCAAGACCGTACAATCACACACACAAAGGCAACTCACACCCACACATTTCACAGCTCCTTGCACGCACACATCACAACCAAAACACACACTAACATACACTACAGCACATAACCTACACACTCATACAAACTTACCTGCACTTACATCCATTTATACACCGCAACACCAGAAGCTTCAAACTTTGGGATTTCGAATTTCATGCTTCTGGTGTTTCGTGATTCCGAGCATTCGGGATTAGAATCTCAGTAAACTGAAATTCGGTATTTCAGTTTTTCGAGATTCTAAAGGGAGCCCCTTTTATTACTTATTAAATATATTTAAAATTTTATTGTGGATGGTCCTTGTAGAATATATTTAAGGTTTGAGAGTATTTGCACCAATTTATTTGGTGATAACTCTGGCCACTCCTGAAAGCCTTGCTGTTTGGTCAACATTACCATTTGTATTACCATTAACTTCACTCAGCATATTTGGGTACTCTTTTAAGAGACATACAGTATCTGACTGGTGGCAGTGAATCTACCTTATAATCTGGGCAAAATTGGTAGAGCAGGTAATTTGTGCCAGCCTTTCACAGGTGTGTGTGTGTGTGTGTGTGTGTGTGTGTGTGTGTGTGTGTGTGTGTGTGTGTGTGCGTGTGTGTGTGTGCGTGTGAGTGTGGGTCAGCTACATGGAGCAGGGACAGCCTTACTGGGGACCTGGGGAGAGGCAGATAGAGACACCCAGACCCCTGGCTGAGTATATGCCATATGTGCTCTTAAGGGAAATTGTGCTTGATGCAGGGAGGTCTGCATCTGGAAATACTGAGTACATCCATTTGTATTCCAAGTACACGTCCCTTTC
This sequence comes from Protopterus annectens, assembly GCF_019279795.1. Classification (NCBI taxonomy): domain Eukaryota; kingdom Metazoa; phylum Chordata; order Ceratodontiformes; family Protopteridae; genus Protopterus; species Protopterus annectens. Next base: position 568,138,376 of record NC_056735.1, read on the forward strand.
CAGTGTCAGTGGTGAGGATTCAGGCTCCTTGATTACTAGCCCAGTGTGGGGATGTCACACCTTTATAAAGGGACAAGGTACTCCTCTTCTGTCGTTAAAGGTCAGAGAGTGGAAGGGCCACCACAAGTGTTGCATTCTGTCTAGATTTTCTCATGACATTTCCCACCATCTCTGTGCAAAGATGAAGTCCTTCCCCCTACAGCACTAATGTCAGCCTCTACATGATTCCATGCTTTAGTTCTCTTTGCTTGTTTTGGCCCCCATTTTCCAAAAATTACAATTCCTATATATCTCAGAGCATTAATAAGTATGTGATTGTCTTCCCTTGTGTCTTGTTTCCTGCTGTTACATCATGTTGTAACCTGCAATCATATATTCTGACAGAAGTGACAAAGTGGGACCTGCCATCCTTGTATGATACTTTCTGGAAGTGTACCCATGCATACCACTGCATTATACAAACACACATACATGGTGATATCCATGCTGCACCACTACTTTTGTGCTGTGGGTTTCACTTTATTTTCATACTGCCTGTGTATTCTACTTCTCTGCTGCAATAGTAATGCATATGCTTGTATATGTTTGCTATAAAAAAGTGATAGTCTGTACGTATGTAGCCTGTCATATATTTCATTGATTAATTAAGCCAGCTGTTATTTGTCTGCACCTGTCCTTTACCAATTGCAAGAGACCATTGTCAGCAGTAAACCACTTGACACTTGTAGACAGCAGTGAAAATAGGACCTTACACATTCCCAAACATATTACTTATAATCCATCAAAATACTATTAACTGTCATGTCTTACTGTAAATCTCAGCTACTGTTGAAGCAATCATAGTGACTCACACTGAAAACCACTTTTTCCTGAATAGTTATGCTTATCCTTGTTGGTTATAAATGGTTTTTGATCACTCATGCTATTCATAGACTGTTGAGGAAGTGCAGACACTAGAAAAGTCTAAAAATGGCAGCTTAAAGCCAGTCGGGATATGTTGGAGATGCTTTAAGGGACTCTATGCAAATTAGCATCAGCCATCCTGTGCTTTGTGAACCACGCAGAGGCACACATGTCTTATCACCTCTTGCGGGTGTAAATGCATTTGACTTTCCATGGGCAAGCTACATTTAGCTAATGCATGTGCTTGACTGACAATTAAACTTCAATTGCACTCAAGTATGCTATACTTAATGCATGGTATACTTGTATTTCTAAGACTAATATCCCCAAATTTAACTCTGTGTGACTATTGTTACTGCACCTTGCCTTACTTCCCCATCACAGTCCTTACCGCAGGGTATACAAAATACCAAATGCCTACCACAGGGTAAAAAAAGTCCACAAACCGTAAATTACAGCATTTCATGCTATATATTTCCAGATTTGGTTGTATCTTCCACATAAAAAGTGCTAAAGGGATAAAATTCAACATAAGTTAACACCCTAAAACACACATGAAACACAACTAGGATATAACATTCAAAGAATATTAAAATTCCTTAAAGATAAATTAAAGTTTGCATGGGACAAACTTCTGTCCTGATATTACATTCCGTGAAGGTTTCCATTTAGCGGCACAAAGAAAATGGAACTGAAAAAAGAGGAAGGGCATAGGACTGCATATCCTATTAGTACACCAAACTTTGCCACAGCTATTTTTTCAATAGGTAGCAGTTCTACATGAGTGTATTGGCTGGGTAGAGTAATGTCACATTCCAGAGAGTGTGGTTCACACCCTAGTGTCATCTGCATCAGAAATCTACATCTCATGCTTGTACTGACAGTTTGGGAGGACAGCATCAATTAAAACCCAGGATCAAGCCTTAAGCACTGCCTTCCGCAGCGGTTGGAGCTGTGGAAGTTGAAGTTGGTCACTAGTGGCAGTGAATGGAAAAAAAATAATATTTGGCAAGACTCTGGGGAGGTCACCTGTCATCCCTAACAGGGATACCCACTCCAAAGTGTAGGTGTGCCATAGGAGTGGTGACCTGAAGAGATGAAGGAGACATTAGCTGGCCTGGTGGGTCTCAGAAGGTCAGAGCTTTACAAGAAGTATTGGAAAGTGCTATATTTTATTTCTCATACAATGTAGTTTACACACACACACACACACACACACACACACACACACACACACACACACACACACACGTGCGCGCGCGCGTGTGTGTGTGTGTGTGTGTGTACTGCATATACTTCGACCTTCAAAACATTGACCACAAAAGTTCAACAAAGCAAATGTCAATACATTACCCCTCATGCTCTGAGAAAGAAACAGACAGCATACAATTTTTACATGAAAAATAAAAACAAGATTGTTTTACAGAGGGGCAAGCCCACCTTCTCATCCCCTGTTAATACTAACTCTAAGTTTGTACAATATTGGAGAAAGGGCATATTCTCCAACCTTGACAGTTCTGCAATCTTGCATAGTTGCCAAGCATCTGTTAAGTCAACCAAATGCAGTCAACTAAACAGATATGAAATAAAGATAATTTAGACAAAAGTGAGCCCACCTATACATTTGCATGTATATATATATATATATATATATATATATATATATATATATATAATTTTGTTAACTGTCCTTGAAATCAGCATCTGTTTAGTTGACACAAATTGGTCATCTAGACAAATGGTTGACAGGTGTGTGGGACCACTACATTACAGGGGTTGGGAAACATGCCCTTTCCCTTGTATTATGGAAACTTGCAGTTAAATGTGAAATTAGCAAGAGGTGTGTCACACCCACGTGGGGGAAAGTGCAAGGGGGTTGCCCCCTTCTAAAACAGTATATTTTTAACTTTTTATTTATTGTTTTGATTTGTATGCTCTGAAGTTATTCCTTGGTGCATATGAAGTGTCGGATAGACTTTGTCCTTGTCTAATGCATGTTAAAGTGTAGCACATATATAAACATATCAGAAATCAGTTTTAATGTATTATTCAAGTCAGTAAAATGCAATGTTTCATGTCTGTTGTAGAAATGTTAATGCTGCTGCCATGTCAGACATATCTGAAATATTTCTTTAGAAATGTTTATTTGCCGCATTTTCTTTGCATTGCAATTCAGGCATACGGTGTTACCAATGGCTGTGTATTAACTGCATCATAAGTTTGACTGCTTAGCAATAGGAAAAGTACAACGTGTGCTATGAAAGGTCTAGCAGTTGAAAAGAGGATTAAGGACCTGATACTGGGGTGTTTCCTGTGGTCCAGGGTTTGATCCCTCAGCCTTCATTGCTTGTGTGACATTGAGAAAGTCACTTAACCAGACTGTGCTCCTGGGCTAAGTCTGAAAAAGGTCCATAGATGTCAGTGTTCTACCTCAGAATGTGTCAACTCAGGAGTGTTTAGTACTGGCTGTAACAATTTATTAAAGTTACATGACATTATACTCATTAAAAAAGACATACGCCATAATAGCTTTCCAAAGATGGATATTTCTTCAAGTTTGTAATAGGTTTGTTTGAAATACTTCACCAAGGCCCAGTCACACATTTGTACAATAACATGCTGCATTTCCTTAGGAAAAGACAGTCAACTGCTTCAGAATATGATGCATGTAAGCAGTGGAAATTTTAACTTCAGTTAAAAGATTATTAATTAATCTGATAGAAGTTGTAATTAAGCATTTGCTTTTAGCCATGATGCACAAATAAGTGCAATAAGTAAGAAACATTTATTTCCTCCTTTTTGCATATCTCCACAACTAAAGGGGAGATAATATATAATAGAAACCAGCACAAATACAGTTATGAAACTTGTGCAAACCACTTGTAACTATGAAGCATAAAAACAGTCATATAAAAATATATCCCCTTAAAAATGAAAGTTCCATTCATTAATGCAATACCAAGCTTCAATCAGATAGATCACAGTCAGTCTGTCAGTCCACAATCGATATTATAAAAACAGAATAATGAACGTCAATGTATTACACTGCACTACTGAGGTGGATTTATATCAATAATGCCGTAATTTGTATGACATCATAACTGACAGTGGAACAGTATTACTTTCATTTTTAGTGCTGCAATAATCCATAAAATAGCTAAGCAGTAATTCATATGACATAGCGAGCATTAATAGGAAGTGCTATCCATAAATATTTCTCAGAATGCAGTCATTCATGAAGTAAAATGTGTAATATTACTTAATAGGAATTTCTTAATGACTGAATGAATGACTGAATGAGTGAATGAACAAATAAATGTTTAATTTTCTTTTATACCTTCTTCAGTGGCATAAAGAAATATAAAGATTTTATTTCAATTCTGCTTAAATTGTTAAGTTGCACATAAACTATAATGACATGTGTGGTGATACTTCTTTGTACTTTTTTTTTGCTTTTTCCATTGTTTGTTTGCATTTTTTTAGTTTCCTCTGCGACCTTAGTATTGTAGATTAATGTGCAGTTGTGGGAAGATTTTATTTCTGCATTATATTCCTCTTCTAGTTCTACAAGTAGAATTACTTGTAAAAGCTAGTCATTTGTATTTTAAACCCTGCTGGACCTTAGTCTTATAGTTTCATTCACAGTTGTGGCAGAACTGTGGTCTGCTACCAGATTTGAGTCGTATTTAGTCATTTATTACTGCATTTTTCCAAAACTCAGTGTTACTGGTAAATTTCTGGATAGTCTGGTGCCTTAAACTGTAGTAGAAATCAGTAATGAGAGTATTGTTTTTTCTGCTCCAGGATTTTTGCTTCATTGTTTTTCAGTTGTTGATATTCCAGTTTTATTCCAACAATTTTATATTCTGCTCATCATTTACCTGCTTAACTTCGCATTCTAGTGCCTTTCTCTTCCCCTATTCTTTGTGCCTGCCTTACCCCCAACTGAGACATTAAGCTAAAGTTTCAGAAAAAGTTCAAGTATTAGCTTTAATTGATTGGATTCCTCTCTAACTAGCCTGATTCTTTCCATCTAGAAGCAGGCTAATTAGAGGGAGACACCCAATCAACTGCAATCACTTTCCTCTGCCCCTTATGGTAAAATTATTTCCAAAATCCTTTACTCTCCTTTCATTGCTATTATCTGTTGTATAAACTATTTAAGTACTCTTCCCACCCATTCTTTTCCATTGATCCATCCTAGAAAGCAAAATTTCCCTACAGAACTGTCCATAAATAATAAAGATATTGGGGACCTACAGTCACTGGATCCTACCCAGTTCGGCTTTGTTAAGGGCAGATCCTGCCTCTTAAACCTGGTTGATTTCTTTGAAACAGTCACCAAGGCCATTGACGAGGGGAAGGTGGTCCACACAGCCTACCTGGACCTCGCAAAAGCCTTCGATACAATACCCCACTCTGGCATTATAGATAAGCTCACCAGCTTAAATATAAACCCCTATGTCACTAGATGGATTGCAAACTGGCTCAAGGACAGAACCCACATGGTTAGAATTGCTGGAGCCATGTCAGACTTCAAACCAGTTACAAGTGGTGTCCCACAAGGATCAGTCCTGGGACCTCTCTTGTTCGGTATATATTTCTCGGAGGTACAGGCCAACACGGAAGGACTGTGGCTGACCAAGTTTGCAGATGACTGCAAACTGGGCACCATAATCGACTCTCCAGCCGACACAAGCATCGTACAAAAGGGCCTCATAGAAACAGACAACTGGTGCCAGAGCCATGGCCTCAAGCTAAATGCCAAAAAGTGTATAGTCATCCCCTTTGGCAAAAACAAAGTGCCCACAAATTACCACATAGGTGGTAATCCATTAAGTACAGAAGAAGAAATTAGGGACCTGGGGACCCAAGTTGATAGCAATCTCTCATTTGACAACCACGTGGCCAAAGTGGTTAGAAAAACATTTTATATAGCCCACCTAATCATGAAGGGATTCACATCTAGATCAGGGGAGGTCATCGTGCCTCTTTACTCATCCCTCATCAGGCCCATAATTGAGTACAATGCCCCTTTTGGGATGTACCTTACCAGAAACCTGCAGCAACTGGAAAGACCCCAAAAGTACCTCACCAAGAGGATCAAAGGGCTCAAACAGATGCCATATGCTGCCTGGTTAAAGAAACTCCAGCTCTACTCAGTGGCATACCGCCTGTTCAGAGGCGATCTGTGCCTGATGTATAAAGCCATGTCCAACCCGGAATTAATGGACATGCTGCACCTCAAAAAATCCAAATCCCATCGAGCTATGTGCTCGAGAGACTTGAACCTCAGCACTGAAATAAATAGGACATGCTGGAGGGACAGATTCATAACCCAGAGGCTCCCTTCACTCTGGAATAAAATCCCAGTCCAGGTTAGGCAGAGTCCCTCATTGACTCTGTTCAAGAGGAATCTTGATGAGTGGATGGGAGATCATAGGTTTACCCCGGGTATCACTTCTGTGTCACTGTTAGACAGAGGCACAGTATACTAACCTCGAAAAAGGGCATAGCAAAATAAATTTAAAATGAGTGGCGAAAGCCAAACACATTCTGGCTAGGCTTATAAATGCCATAGGGCAGATAGCCTAGTATGAACCTATGAACCTATAAAACCATATACATCATAAGCAGTAACTAAAGAGCAAATACATTGTGTGCTGAGAAACTTAGAGCCTCTAGTTGGTCGCTGAGTGGCAATGCTTGAAAGATTTATTTAAATTCAGTATTGTGTAAACACCAAATTGTGTTTAGTGTTATATTACAATACTAAATAAAGCACCCTTAGTATTGCACAAACATTAAAATTAGTAGAATGTAGTACTGTTTAATATAATCTGCCCAAATAAAGCACCCTTATTAATTTGTACCATCAAAGCATTCTGAATAGCCTTCTACCCCAATGCACCAACCCCTTGTAAGTTGTAGCTCAATAATCAAGGGACTGAACAGCTAGGACATGCAATTTCCTAACTTTCTATAGTCAACTTTGTGGATATAGACATCCAGAGATAATGTAGCAATTGTCTCATGTTTACTGACAACCATTTAATCCTTAAAGGAATAGACACAGTATGCGAGAGATGTACTTATGACATTGGAAGCTAAACTCACACATCCAAGCATACGTGAGGTTGTCTACACAAAACACCCTCCTCACATAAAGCACAGCACATACAAAGACTAATGTATGCTGAGGCAATTAAAAGCAATCTTCCTAAACAACACATATTACCTAGACTGTCCATTGTCAAAGTTATGCCTCAGCAAGTCCAAAGGCACTCAGAAGAAATAACACATACAGTCAATCTCAATGGAGTCCCAAACACTAAGTCCCTAAAGCAAGGAAACATACTTCCTAGGGGTCCCATCACAGGGGACTCCATTGCAAGACATACTGATGCCCCTCTAAACAGGCTGAATAATGAAAGCATAATGGTTAATTGTGTATCTGGAACCAGGCTCTGGCAAATCACATATGCACTCAAGTCTTTACACCACAGGTACCAGTATGATTTCATCACAGTTCATGTGATTGTAAATGACTTGAGACATACCTCCCTTGATTATATGAAGAGAAATACTATGGAGTTCTCAGACTGTGTGCATCAGGCTGGTATGAGTCTAGCATTGAGCAACATATTACCATCACTGACGAAGATGTCACAGTATGAGATGACTGATTTTGACAACTGGCTGTCTTTCTGGTGTCATTCTAAGGAGATCCAATATATGTCAGTTTGGGAGGACATGCTTAACAGACCATAATGCTTTGCCAAGGATAGACTGCACCTGTCCCCTCTACCCTTTTGAATACTGGCTAAAACTTTAGCCACCATGATAGTACCTTTTTTAGGGAACGCCAAACTGACAAACCTACTGACACAGCAAAATCAACTGAAATGAACCTCAAGGTGTCACTGCTCAATTCTAGAAGCCTAAATAAAAAGTATACAACCTCCAAGCCCTCTTCACACTCGAGAATATAGGCATCTGTGCAGTTACCAAGATATGATTTAAAGCAGCAGAGAGTACCCTGGAAGTGCAAGGTTTCAGAGCTTTCCACACTTTTAGACCAATAGCTGCAGAGACAAGGGCTAAAGGTGGCGGTGTCTAGATATATATCAGTTGTTGCAAAAAAGATGGTGCACTGAAGTTCCTGCTTGTAGATAACCATAGACAAAATACTGTACAATATCCTAGCCAGATATAGTTTCACCCTACAGATCCCAAAAAGTTCACAATGCATACTTGTACCTACTGGAGACACTTACCATCTAACCTGACACCCCAGTCATGGGAGACTTTAGTTACCCATCTATAGACTGGGAATCCTTCATGGCCTCAAATCTACAGGCACAGAAATTCCTGGACTTCATAAATACAATCACCCTTGACCTGATACTGAGTATACCTGCTAGAGGCCCCAGCATCCTGGATGTCATACTTACAAATACAGGAGAATGCCGCAACTCACCCCACACCCCCAGTGTTTCATCCTCTCTATCCAACCATAAAGCTGTCTCCCTAAAAATCAAAATCAACTCTGCTACATAGAGGCTGCTGTACCTACCAGAAGTAAGGCTAGAACTAGCCCCAGAAACAAACCATCCTAGTGATATCCCAAATTAAACAGGATATACAACAAAAGGAAAAGAATTGTGGCAAAAATCATGAAGGTAATTCCCATAAACATAAAAACTCTTGCATCATACTAAACAGGCAACTAAGAGGGCTAATTAAGTCAATCAAAGCCAACTTTGAGGTTAGGATAGCCTCTGTCCCAAATGAAAGATAACCAGCTATGTCAGAAACCTCAAGGGTGGTGCACAGCAATGTGCTGACTTTTGGTTAATGGTGCTTCATTCACTGAGCCTGGTGATATAGCAAACCTGTTAGCAGACAAATTCAGTTTTAACTTTAGCCTCCTTTCACCCCCAACCATCTCCCAGGAAATACCTTCAGACATACATTGTAACTTAGATGGATATTTATAATATATTTATAAATATCATATGTGAAGCATTTATTTGATGATATATATAGTGGACTACACTCCTAGTGTAAGGCCAACCCCTCTTTCTGCCCTTCCATCTCCAACCTAGTCCCTTATTTTTACGAGTTATTTATAGCACTTTTATTGTCTGCTGCATACTTTTCTAGCTAGTTTCACTGTGTGTGACGTATTAACTGGAAATTTCTACATTTGTTAAGCATCTGTTTGGGTTTGTCTGTTCTGATGTTTGTTTCCCACCCTCCCTTCCTATTGGTATCCTGCTCTTATACTTGGTGACTTTGCAGTTGTCCACCCCTACTGTAAATTTGATCTGGGATACTCCTCCCAGTCTAGTGTCATTACCTCATTCTATATAATACAGGGAGAACATTTGAGAAGGCCAACCAACTTAGTTTCTTAACCTTGAATTATCTTCTGCTCCTCCTTTCTCCCTTTCCACTTTACAAAAAAAAATAATTTTTAAGCTTGTTTCCTGCCTTTCCTGTAAGTACTCTAGTCCAGATACAGATTTGCTGTATCCAGGACTGTTTTTAAGTTCCTGAGCCCCCAAGCCTTTCTGTGTTGGAGGGAAGCCTTCTAGCTTATCAGTGGGAGTGGTAAGCACTAGCTAGCTTATCTCAAAAAAAAAAAAAAAAAAAACACTTTATGCTTCACCGCTTAGCTAGGGTTAAACTATTCCCAGCACCATAAAGTCTGCTCTTCGAATTTTCCCTTAGAACTAGACAGTTTTTTTAGTTTTATTTTATTTATTTTATTTATTTACATTTGTTGACTGGGAGTGTCCGACTGGACGTAGGTCCATTTTCAGCGAAGGCCCGGGGAGAAAAGCTCCACAGTTAAAATATACAGACAGTAGTTGCATTGGATTTAGCAATTAACAATTTGATCAACCTAGCAATTAACAATTACAAACATATTTACAGATGAAGAACATAGCACATCAGTAGACAACTAGAATCTTTATTATCTGCGAAGTACATAACAGACATTAACAATTGTTACAATAAGAAGTTCCTGCTGTATAATAAGTAGTTAGGCTTTTAGCAATCAAATCTGTTTCTCTGAGCTCAGAACCTGTTCAGAACTCATTGTAAACACTAAATAAGCTACAAATTACTACACCACAGAACTTTTCTCACTTGTCTAGAGGAAAACAGTTTTTAGTACTTAATAAATGAGCACCTATTCAGGCATGTCTAAGGGTCAGCTCCCAGTGTTTTCTCCTGTCTAATTGATGAATCTGGGCATCTTGGGGCAATGCAGAAATTGCCTCATGTACACAGACAACCCTCACCTCCTACCACCCAACACTACAACCTGTGAGAGATGCACTTATATAGCCAAACTGGAAACAAACCTCTCTTCACCCAAGACTGGACTAGACAGTCAAGAGGAGAAGGTAAACACTTGCACCACACCACACTCATCACATAGTCCCTCAAAACCTACACCACCAAAACACACACATAGAAACACAAAACATACACCTACATTCACAGAGGCTCTCAATAAAAATCTGCCCAAGCAACAGGGACCTCCAAAGCAGAAACACAAGCAACCTACACCCCCCCAACACAACCCATATGACACATATCCCACAAACTCAGTATGCCACTCAACCACAGCCCATAAGGCATAACAATGTACCCAATACCCTAGTCATAGGTGACTCTATAGTCAGGCACACTGATGTTCCACTCACCAGGCTAAACAAGGAGAAGGTTACTGTCAGCTGCCTGTCAGGTGCCAGGATCCGGCACATAACGCACGCACTCAGGACACTCCACAACAAGTACAAATATGACTCTGTCATTGTCCATGTTGGTGTGAATGACCTGAGGCATACCTCCATGGACTACATGAAAAGAGACATGGAGGAGCTGTCCAATCTTGTAGTCCAGGCAGGTATGACCCTAGCCCTGAGTAGCATCCTGCCATCACCCAGAATGATACCAAAGTACTAGGACAAAATGATTGACTTCATCGATTGGCTAAGCTTCTGGTGTCATTCTAAGGGGATCCAGTTTCTGTCTGCCTGGGGTGACATGATCGACAGACTACGATGCTTTGCCAGTGATGGCCTGCACCTGTCGCCCTTGGGATTCCGGATACTGGCTAAGGCTCTTGACACCCCTATAGTGCCTTTTTTAGGCAAGGTTCAAATGGCAAATTCACCACTGTAACAGGTGCAAGCAAGCAAAATATGAGGGTAATGCTACTCAATGCTGGAAGTCTAAACCTCAAAATGCACTCCTTAAAATGGAGAACATTGACATCTGTGCAGTGACAGAGTCCTGGTTCAAGGCTCCAGAGAGCACCCCTGCATTACCAGGCTATAATTCATACCACGCCTTTCAGTTACCTAACCTGGAATGAAACACTAAAGGTGGAGGTGTGTCCATATTCATTAAGGATATCCACACCTCCAGGCTAGTTGCTCGGCATAATGCATCTGAGATTATCCAAGTGCTACTAACTCTGGGCAAGACCGCAATCCAAATTTGTAGCTTACTACAGATTCCCCCACCATGCCCCAGGATTCCCACTCTTCATTTCTTAATACACTGGAAAATATTAGGGCACAACCTAACACCCTAATAATGGGCAATTTCAATGACCCTACCATTAACTGGGAAAACTACTCATGTACCAACTCTTTTGCTCAACGTTTTCTGGAATTTATAAATTCCAATGCCTTGGATCAGCTTATCCACACCCCCACCAGGGGCAGCAATATCCTAGACCTGGTCATTACCAACATGGGCAACTGGTGCTCCACACCAGAGATCAATTCCTTGTTGGTCAGATCCAACCACAAACTAATCACCCTAAACATCCACATCCTGCCCCCACCCCCCATTAGGGAAACCACCGTAAAAAATTTCTCCAAAGCCAACTTCATGCTTCTTAAGACAGAAGTGGCAAACTTCACGACACCCATGCAGATGGACAATAGAGGTATGACTGCTGTATCCTACACAAATGCACTTTATAAGCACTTACATGAGTGCATGGATCATGCAATCCTTAACAGAACCAAGATGCTATCCTTCAAAAAAAGGAAGCCAATCTGGTGGTCCTCTGCCATAAACAAACTCTACAACAGAAGAAAGAAACTGTTGTAAAAAAGAGTAAAATCCCATGACTGGAGAAGCTCCCTGATCAGCCTCAGTAAGAAGCTGAGATCCCTCATAAAATCCTCCAAAGCTAATTATGAAAACAAAATTGCCACTGACTCTAAAGACAACCACAAAGCATTCCATAGCTATGTCAAGAATCTCAATGGCAACACTCAGATCTGCTCTGAGTTACAGCACAATGGCACTAAATATACAGAACCAACTGATATTGCCAACATCCTGGCAGACAGGTTCAGTGCTAACTTTACTCCCCTCTCACCCCCAAAAGGGCCCATCTCTATACTGGAAGAATGCAAAGTTCCTGTAATCACGGCTACACAGGTAAAAAACACAGTCTACAAAGCCAAGAACACAGCATCCATGGGATCCAACAACATCCCATACTGCATTCAACACAAACTACAGAATGAACTGGCACCCCACCTAAGCACCATGTTCAATCATTGTCACACCTCTGGCTTTGTTCCCACTGAATGGCGCACAGCGATGGTTATCCCACTCCATAAAGGGGGAGCCACCATGGACCCCGGGAACTACTGCCCCATTAGCCTGATGAGCCTGGTTTGCAAGGCTATGGAACATATAATCATGGAACTTATAAACAATGACACTGGTAATCTCCAAACTCTGGACCACACCCAGTTCGGGTTTGTAAAAGGCAGATCATGTTTCCTAAATCTGATAGACTTCTTTGAAGCAGTCACCAAAGCTGTAGATGAGAGTAAGGTGGTTCACACAGCCTATCTAGATCTTGCCAAAGATTTTGACATCATCCCCCACTCTGGAATTATTGACAAACTCACTAAACTAGGTATAAATCCCTATGTCACAAGATGGGTTGCCAACTGTCTCACTGACAGAACCCACACTGTGAAAGTAGCAGACTCCAAATCCAACTTCAGACCAGTGAAAAGTGGAGTACCACAGGGTTCAGTCTTGGGTCCTCTCCTGTTTGTTATCTACTTCTCTGAAGTACAGGCCAACACAGAAGGTCTTTGGCTAATGAAGTTTGCAGATGACTGCAACCTAGGAGCCATAATCGAAACATATAACGATGTGGACATCCTACAAAAGGGCATCACTGAAGAAGATGCCTGGTGTCAAAGGTATGGCCTCAAGCACAATGCCAAAAAGTGCAGTGTCATCCATTTTGGTAAAAACTCTGTACCCATGAACTACCACATAGGCAGTAGTCTACTTAACACTAAAAGTGTGATAAGAGACCTTGGGGCACAGATGGACAGTAGTCTCTCCTTTGATAATCACATCGCCACAGTAGTCAGGAAATCCTTCTAAGTGGCACACCTCATCAAAAAAGGTTTCTCATCCAGGAAAAAAGAGGTCATTGTTCCCCTCTACTAATCACTCATTAGACCCATTATAGAATAAGCACCCCTTTTGGTATGTACCTCACAAGACATCTACATCAAAAGGCTGCAGAAATACCTCACAATGTGAATTACCAGCCTCAAACAGATGCCCTACACAGACCGTCTCAAAAAACTCCAGCTTTACTTTGTCACATATCGCATACTCAGAAGCGATCTCTACCTAACATACAAAGCTATTTCAAACCCAGAGCTGCTGGACATGCTCCACTTAAAGAAATTCCAATCCCTCCAAGCTACACGCTCTAGGGACCTTAACCTTGTCACTACAATAAACAGAACATGCTGGAGGGATAGATTCCTGTCCCAGAGACTTCCCATATTCTGGAACAAATTACCTATCTATATCAAACAAAGCTCCTCATTAGCATTATTCAAGAAAAATCTTGATAATTGGATGGGAGATAGGAAATTCACCCCGGGGATCACTTCTGTGGCTCTACTCAACAGGGGCACAGGAAAATAATTTTCTTGGGTGGCGAAAGCCAGGGTACCTTTTTGGTTAGGCTTATATAGGCCCTAGGGCCAATAGCCTAGTACCTACGTATCAACCTATGAACCCCCATCGTCACTTTTGTATCTCCAGCAAACACCTCCTTGACATATATAAACCCATTAAAAATATGTGACAGTCCCTCTACAAACACTCTGTTGCACATCCTTGGAACTCACGCCCTCAATACATAAGAAGCAGTCATCAAAACACCTGTTCAAAAAACATTTCTTCAGAGTACATGGTCCTGCCCTTGTCTAACTCTCACTTGATCTAGCCTCTTCTCTCTCTTCTCAACTTTAACTCCTTTTCCCTATTCTACTCTCTACTTGCTTGTACTTGCACCATATACCTTTATACCTCCCTCTCCTTTCACTTCCATAGTATATATATTCATATATATATATATATATATATATATATATATATATATCTTTATTTAAAAAAAACATTTTTGATTGAATGGTTTAGCTATTTGTATGTACTTCATGTGTGATATTCTCTAGACCTGTCAATTGTTATTTAACCTACTCTCATCATCTTCTTTCAGCTGTTCCCATTAGAGGTCGCCACAGCGGATCATCTGTTTCCATTTCTTCCTGTCCTCTGCATCATGCTCTTTCACACCAACCGCCTGCATGTCCTCTCTCACCACATCCATAAACCTTATCTTAGGCCTCCCTCTTTTCCTCTTATCTGGCCGCTCCATCCTTAGCATCCTTTTCCCAATATACCCAGCATCCCTCCTCAGCACATGTCCAAACCAACGCAATCTTGCCTTTCTTGCTTTGTCTCCAAACTGTCCAACCTGAGCTGACCTTCTAATATACTGATTCCTAATCCTGTCCATCCTAGTCACACCCAGTGCAAATCTTAACATCTTTAACTCTGCCACATCCAGCTCTGACTCCTGCCTTTTCGTCAATGCCACCATCTCCAACCCATATAACATAGCTGGTCTCACTACCCTCTTGTAGACCTTCCCTTTCACTCTTACTGGTACCCGTCTGTCACAAATCACTCCTGACACTCTTCTCCACCCATTCCACCCTGCCTGTACTCTCTTCTTCACCTCTCTTCCACACTCACCATTACTCTGAACTGTTGATCCCAAGTACTTAAAATCATCCACCTTTACCAACTCTACTCCCTGCATCCTCATCATTCCTCTACCCTCCCGCTCATTTATACACATATATTCTGTTTTAGCCCTGCTGATCTTCATTCCTTTCCTCTCTAAAGCATATCTCCACCTCTCCAGGGTCTCCTCAACCTGGTCCCTACTCTCACTACATATCACAATGTCATCTGCAAACATCATAGTCCATGGGGCCTCCTGTCTAATCTCATCTGTCAACTTGTCCATCACCACTGCAAATAAGAAAGGGCTCAGAGCTGATCCTTGATGTAATCCCACCTCCACCTTAAACGTATCTGTCACTCCCACCGCAGTCCTCACCAATGTCACACCACCATTGTACATATCCTGTACCACTCTTACATACTTCTCTGCCACTCCTGACTTCCTCATACAATACCACAACTCCTCTCTAGGCACCCTGTCATATGCTTTCTCTAAGTCCACAAAGACATAATGCAACTCCTTCTGACCTTCTCTGTATTTCTCCAACAACACTCTCAGAGCAAATATTGCATCTGTAGTGTTCTTTCCTGGCATGAAACCATACTGCTGATCATTAATCATCACCGCCCTTCTTAACCTAGCTTCCACTACTCTTTCCAATAACTTCAAGCTGTGACTGATCAGTTTTATCCCTCTGTAGTTCGTACAGCTCTGCACAGCACCCTTATTCTTAAAGATAGGTACCAAAACACTTTTTCTCCACTCCTCAGGCATCCTCTGACTTTCCAAAATTTCATTAAACAATCTGGTTAAAAATTCCACTGCCATTTCTCCTAAGCACCTCCATGCTTCCACTGGTATGTCATCTGGGCCAACAGCCTTTCCATTCTTCATCCTCTTCATAGCTGTCCTTACTTCCTCCTTGCTAATCTGCTTCACTTCCTGATTCACTATCCCTACATCATCCAACCTTCTCTCTCTCTCATTCTCTGCATTCATCATCCCTTCAAAGTACTCTTTCCATCTACTCAACACACTCTCCTCACTTGTGAGTACGTTATTTAACCTACTCTATGTACAGATATTCTCTAACTGTTGATGTTCTTATGTTTCATGGTGGTTTTGATTTTTTAGTCTTATTTTTAATTTTGTATAAAAAGAGAAACGGCTTCAGGTACAAAACCAGAACTATATATAACCAAAAATACACCAAGGTACCACACAATAGCGTCTTCATTACACAAAAAATAAGAACAGTGGTGAGCGCTTTTGCAAAACTAATTGCTTCATCAGACAAGAAAATAAAACACTCCATTGCTTATATACAGATGGAACCATTGACTCAATCACTGATGTCATAGGTCAATTAAGGCATTATAGCTATATAACTTATAAATGTAGAAATGTAGAAAAGGCTACATATAGAGAAAACTGCATATAAAAGACACATATAAAAAAACTGCATGTAAATGCATATAAAAACTGCACACAAAAACTATATACAAAAACTATATATAAAACTGATGGTAAAAGACCTAAGCAATGTGCATAGATATAAACTCCATAAATACTGTAGCTATGAAAAAATAAAAGGATAAAAATCTACATCTAGTTATAAAATCTATCTACAATATTTATGTATAACTAAAAGTAGTCTATGTCTCTAAAATATGAATAAATAAAGTGTAATGGGTGTATGAGGTGCCTAAAATTAAACATGTTTGAGGCGTCAAGGAAATAGAGCCATTAAGGCCTGGATATTTATCTGCATTCAATTTAATGATCCATCTCTGTTCACAGCTTTCAGTAAAATTTTCTATATCCCCTCCTCTAATGTTTTTGTGTATGCGCTGTAGCACAAAAAACTTTAAAAAATGTGAATTATCTGTATTAATAATATGCTGGGCGAGTGCATTAGTGGGTTTCTTATTTTTGACATCACGAAGATGTTTTAGAATTCTGTCTTTAAGAAATCTATTCGTTTTACCTACATAAAACACCGGACATTTCTGACAAAAACAATAATAGACAACATCAGTGCTCTTGCAATCAGCATAAGTATTAAGCTGTAACTGAAAATGCTTGGTGGGGTGGACATAGGTATTTACATTGTAAATATAGGGGCAAGCACTGCATGACCTGCAAGGAAAAGTGCCCTGACTTGAAGAAGGGATGGCTTTCTTAGGCACATCCTTGTTACATAACTGCTTCTTGAGTGACATATTGTTCTTGAAACTGAATAGTGGATCTTTACAGGTAATAACCTGCAACTGTGGTACCTCTTACTTATTACAAGACACCTGTGTCCCTAAGTCTCTTATCACACTTTCAGTGTTTAGTGTACTGCCACCTATGTGATAATTCATGAGTACGTGTTTTTTCCCAAAGGGGACAACTATACATTTCTTGGTATTGAGCTTGAGCCCATGGCTCTGGCACCAAGCATCTGTTTCTGTAAGGCCCTTTTGTAGAGTATCCACATCATTTAGGGATTCAATAATGGCTCCCAGTTTGCAGTCATCTGCAAACTTTGTTAGCCAGAGTCCCTTAGTGTTGGCCTGTACTTCAGAGAAGTAGATGCCAAACAAGACAGGTTCCAGGACTGAACCCTGAGGTACTCCACTTGTCACTTGTCTGGAGCTGGATTTGGAGTCAGCTACTCTTACAGTGTGGGTTCTGTCAGTAAGCCAGTTGGCAACCCATCGAGTGACGTAGGGATTAATGCCCAGCTTAATAAGTTTATCTATGATTCCAGAGTGGGGGATGGTGTCAAAGGCCTTGGAGAGGTCCATATAGGCTGTGTGGACTGCCTTACCCTCGTCCACGGCTCTGGAGACTGATTCGAAGAAGTCAATAAGGTTCAGGAGACAAGATCGGCCCTTCACAAACCCAAACTGGGTGGGGTCCAGTGTTTTAAGGTTGCCAATGTCTTTGTTTATAAGAGGGTGGCCTAATGGTTGAGGTGTTTGCCTTACAAACACAAGGTACAGGGTTTGAATCTCATAGGGGATAATTGGCTAGGCTTAAAATGGCTCACAAGGGCAGTTAACCTAGTACTAACCTATGAACCTATGATAATATGTTCCATGGCCTTACAGATCAGGCTCATCAGACTGATGGGGCGGTAGTTCCTGGGATCCAAGGTGGATCCCCCCTTGTGGAGTGGGATAACTGTAGCTGTGCACCACTCAGTAGGCACGAAGCTCACTGATAGTACCAAAAAGTTAGTATCTGTGGGGCCACCAGTGTAGTCCCTCAGGGCTCTATGCTGGGCCTGTATATCTTTAGCATCTACTTTTCAGAGGTCAAAGCCAATGCTGAAAGCCTCTGGCTGACCAAGTTCACAGATAATTACAAACAAGGAATAGTCTTTGAATCCCCCAAGATAAGAACACCCTTCAGGAAGGTCTAACATAGAGAAATGCTTGGTGCTAAAGCCATGGCTAAAAACTCAGTGCCAAGAAATGCATTATGTGACCTTTTGGGAAGTCAGTGACCCCAAGTAAGTACATCATCAATAAATCACCCCTAAAAGTTAATTCACAAGTCAGGTATCTAGGAACTCATGTAGATAGTTACCTAGCCTTCAATCAACCTGTGTCCAAAATAGCAAGAAAATCCTTCTGTATTGCTCAGCAAGTAAAGGCATGGCATCTTAGTCCAGAGAGGTCAGTGTATCACTATATTCAGCCCTCATCAGACCCATCACAGAGTATAATGCCCCCTTGATATGTATCTGACCAGACAAATGCAGCAACTGCAACATTCACAAAGGCTCCTTACAAAAAGAATACAGGGAATAAACAAAATGTCCTACACTGATCACCTCAATACCATATCTCTTTAATCTCTGCCATACAGACTACTGAGAAGTGACCTTTTGCTGGCATAAAAGGTATCCCTGGATCCTGTTACAATGAAAGTTTTGCATATCCACAAAACATACAGCATCAGAATTACTAGATTAAGAGAGCTAACATATATAGGACATGTCGGACAGAGAGACAGATATGTTTCTCAGATGGTTCCCATTCTCTGGGCAGGCTCCCCATCCATGTGAAGCAGAGTTCTTCCCTAACCTTATTTAAGTGCAACTTGGACCAATGGTTAGGTAAATGGAAATTCACCCCTGGTCTGGCACCTATGTCTCTGATGGACAGAGGCAGTCAGTAAATCACCCCTATATAAATCATGTTTGTTGGGTCACATGGCTAGGTTTATAATAGTCCTAGTGATTGTTAGCCTGGTTGACACCTCTCAACCTCTTAGAGCAAAAAATCTGAATAAAGCCCAACAAAATGGGGGGGGGGGACAAAGGCCCAAAAATAGGGACACATTGTAAATATCGGTCTTATAAACTTAGAAAGTTGTTAGAATAACAGGATTTATGTTAACATGCATTTTATTAAGGTTATAAAGTCTGAAAATCAAGTACATGTCTTTATTTAGTGACTTTAATCCTTAGATTATCCCAGTGATTTGTCAAAAAAGAAAACAATTTTTAAGAGGAACAGACCAAACATTTTAGGCAAAAATCTGGACATTCTGCAAAAATCTGTATAGTTGAAAGGTATGCCTGTCTGCAGCTGGTTGCCTATATCTATGCCATACTGGTATATACTTATCAACCTATGAACCAGACTATGGCCCAGCTGACTCAGGTTCAAGTATGGGCTCAGGCAACTGATACAGTGGTAGGGAGGAATGAGTGTGCCTGTCCTGGGGAGAAGGGTGGTGTTTGTTAGTGATACATGGTCCCAAGATATATATCTTTCTATGTTACATTTTCTTCAAGTCCAAAGAGCCTTGGAGCAGCTCAGCTGCTTGCTAGCCAGGTGAGAGAACAGTCACCATCTCCCCTTGCACGCCTGTGAACATTTGCAAAATGTGCAAACATTGGCCTCACTGGTGTGTGGCATCCTGGTAAGGCATGAACATCCTAAGTTTCAGTGCCTGGTTGAGGAAGAGGCTGAGATGGGGGGTGGAAAGATGTCTGCAACTCTTACAATCTCTCCTTCAGTGGGTGCAAAACTCACTAACACTAACCATGTCAACTACAGTTATTAAGCTACCAGAAGATTCCAACACCATAACTTCAGAGTCCCCCTCTCAGAGAAGTGGATAATTGAGGTCCTCAGGACTGGGGTTGCAACTGGTTTCCACATCTCTTCTCCCTCCCTTTTGTATCTGTCTGCCACTGTATGTCTTGAACCTACAATGTTAGTCCACCTTAGTGTTCCTGTCTGTCTTGTCTGTCATTTACATTTTTGTGTACCTTCGCTCTTCCCTATCCCTCTTTCCTAAACCTTCTGCCTTCAGTCCTTCCCCATTTTCCATCTTTAAAAAAAATAAAAAACGGGGAGTCTATCCTGTAGAAAAACATAATACCCTGCTTTTCCACCTTCTCATGCACACTCCTCTTAATGTGTTGCTTTTGTGTGTCCCTTGTCTTCTCTCTTCCCTTTATTGCTAGCTTTCCCATCTTCCCATTTCCAACCTTATTAAAGCCCCACATAGTGTTCATATAATGGCACCACTTACAGTGAATAAAAAAAACATTAAAACAGTTTTAGTATGATGTGAAACAGTGATGCTCACTTCATCTCAGTGCAGGTTCTCATAGAGGTCCCTCATGAGATCTGTGAAGGTTACCACCTGCAGATGTTTACTGAAATAACCAAAAACATTCCTGACTTTATGTGCATACGGCTCCTTCTACACAACTACTGTGGGTTTTACACATTTTGTGGCAGCAAATATGTGCAAATCTGCTTGGGTATTTTGTTGCAGAGCAAAGATTTTATGAAATTAGATATCTGTGATTTACAAGGCCAGTAAAGTGGATGCAATTGATGGGCTCATGTGCGTGTGTGTGTGTGTGTGTGTGTGTGTGTGTGTGTGTGTGTGTGTGTGTGTGTGTGTGTGTGTGTGCACATGCGCGTGCGTGCACGCAAACACATGCTCAAGTGTGTGCTTGTGTATACACAGGGGAGTGGTGTATTGAACTACATATGTATGGCACTGATAATCTGAATATATTATAGCAATGATTTATGCATTCATTATTCATTTGAATATAATCATACATTAGAGGTGCACACAGTAAATTAAGTTGTTGCAATTCATAGACACATCCATGTTTCCATATATTTCTGTGTTTGTTTGTGTCTGTGTGTGAATGCAGGTGGGGGTCCAGTGGGTTGCACTGCAGAATGTTTGAGTCTAACAGCAATGAGCTGAAGTACATTACTGTAGCCTTTATTTAGGTATTAGTTTATTAATTTGGTCACAATTAGCCATCTGATGTATATAGTCAATAAAAGTGAGTGTACATTTAATATGGATCTGTGTGTGTGTGTGTGTGTGTGTGTGTGTGTGTGTGTATGAGTGTGAGGGTGTGTGTGTGTCTGTGTGTGTGTGTGTGTGTGTGTGTGTGTGTGTGTGTGTGTGTGTGTGTGTGTGTGTGTGTGTGTGTGTGTGTGTGTATGCATAAAGAAGGGCATGAGACCGGGGGTTGCATTGTTTTGTGATGTATGAATCTGACATCAACATGCTGAAATACAATAATGTGGCCATTATTATTTCTATTCATTAATCCATTTAAAATCAGATATCAGAGATATACAGAGTCAATACACTGTCTGTAATTGGTGGATTTAGAAGCTGTCTTTGCATAAAACTAACTGCTCCTACTACATTTCATCACAGATAAGCAATAATTTATGTGGCTTATCGGGGCTTTTGTGTGTTTGAGTAAAACAAGATGAAATACATTAGTGAGACTATTAGTATTTTTATATCATATTATTTTTATTTCATTATAATCAGATATTTGAGCTATGTATACTCAATAAAGAGCCTGCAATGAGTGTATACTGAGGCAGTTTGTGGATTAAAGTGGCTTACTTCAGCTGTTATTTGATCACAGGCAAATGGTCATTAACCTGCTGTAATACAGTCCATCCAGTCTGGTTAACTCCATCCATTCAGTTGCTTTATGTAGTACCCTCCCCCTTGATTCAAACTCACCAGCTGCCAATACAATCTTTACCAGATTAGTCTACTTCTCCAACAAAAGTTTTTAGCTCCCCATATCTAAAAATGTTCAGTACCTTAAAACAAGCTCCTTCAGGCTTTCATCTCAATTTCCTAAACATTTTCTAGATTTATTTCTTCTGTTGTTACAAAAACAAAATACGTCATTAATTCTAAAGAAAGATGTAAATCTCTTATGGAAAGAACTCACAAATCAATAGTTTTGTAAATACTTTTATAACTGGAAAATATCAAGCTTTGGCATCATTTATAGATCAGTATTAAATATGCTAATTAGTTATTTACGATAATCTTCCCTTTGTAAGACATAGAAAAAGATAATGGTCAGCATGGGTTCATCCATAGAAGCAGATGCAGGATAATATTAAAAATTACATCTCCACTGAAAATCTAGATATATACGCTACCTTAGTAAGTCTATGCATAGATGGTGAGATGTCCATAAGTTTTCAAATTATGCATATATTTACCCATGGATAATATTAAAAATTACATCAACACTGAAAATATGGATATATACACTACCTTAGTAAGTCTATGCATAGATGGTGAGATGTCCATAAGTCTTCAAACTATGCATATATTTACCCATTACTCATGTCTTTCTTTTGCCTAGATATTATCATGTCCTATAGCCCACAGTAAAATTTGAAAATATTTTCTTTTGCTACTAAATCTGTAGTGGGGACTAGACAATATCTTATTTCTTTACCTTGTCCTCTGTACTCAGAATATTTATTAAAATCCCTTAGGTAATCCAGAACCAGAGCTGTCATATCTGCTGGAATCAGTATCAAGTGATGTAGATGTAGTTTGCAATTTTGGGGTCAACTACTGTCGAAAAAATATATAGGTTGGGATTCATACATTTTTACATCATTGTGTAGACTAAATTAGTATGGAGAGTAGTAGTGTACAGAGTGCAGGTGATTCAGAGACACAGTGCAACAACACAAGAATTAAACTAGTATGGTGTTAAATGCATATTACTGAGTGTATAATGATGTTTAAATGAGGACCTCTGTGCAAATGGGACACACTGTGTTTGCAAACAGTAAACCCATATAGGCCAGACCAGTTATGAAATGAATAAATGAAACATGCTGCACTTTTAATTATACCAGTTTTATACCAAGAATCACAGTGTACATTATGGGTGTGATGTCTGGAGTTGCAGAAGGTGCAGCCTAGCAGCATGTGTTAACATCCACCCTCTTTGCCAGGGTCCACATTGTTTATAGGTTCATAGGTTTTGAATACCAGTGTTTAGACCTTGTGGCCATTAAAGAGCATTAACTCCTTTATGTTGTAGTCATAGTTCCATACACAGAAGACTTGTTAACAGTTGGAAATGTTAAGATCAACAACAGTCTTTAAGTAAAGAAAACAAGTAATAAAATATGCATGTGATCCTGCATGTCTTCCTGCATTTTTTGTATTCGTATTTACTTTTATATCCCTATTGAACAATCTAATTTTACCTTAAATTGTCTGATGTTCTAAAACATTCTTAGCCTTGTGTATTTTTTAAGTATAGCTTTTCCTTTTTGGATGTCATATTTATTTACATCACATTTCTGTGATGTGCTCAGGACCATTAGTGGTACAGATATTGCCACAAGGACCACCTTGTCTAGATGGACTGTAATACATTCTTATAGTTTTTATAGGACAGTTTGGATGGATATGTAATAATTTGTTCTGTATTACCCAGGCATTATACATACAAATATTTAACACTAAAATATTTTTAAGGTTTAGATTTATATTTTATAATATATATTATACATTGTATGTGTTCACGTTGTGTATTAGCATAGATAGTATTTTTATAATAATAGGTTTTGCACTATGTGCATTTTTAGGTATCATATACCTTTAATATGAAGCATTGTGTATTTTAAATTTTGGCGCCAAAAAGTTTATTTAAGTGCTGAGAGGTTTGTTTCAACTTGTTCTGAAGAAGCTTGCCATTTAACGAGTGAAAGCGCTTAAACCTGTTGGATTATTCTGTGTTTTGTTAAATAATATTACAGTTTGGCTGAGGATACCGTTGGTTTTTGAAGACATTTGTTTCATTTGTTTCATCTGTTCCACTGGCTTTCTAAAACTTTATCTAACTGCTGAGAGTTTAGCTGTGGATATCACTGGTTTTTGAAGGCATTTGTTTTGTTTGTTCCACTGGCTTTCGTACACACTTTCCAGTTAATGCTGGGGTAATTGAAATCGCCCATTATTAGGATGTTTGGGTGAACCCTAATATTTTCCAGTATATCAAGAAAAGAGGAGTGGGAATCCTGGGGCATGGTGGGGGATCTGTTTTAAGCTGCAATATGGATTGCAGTTTTGCCCAGAGTTAGTTGCACTTGGATCATTTTGAATGCATTACATTGGGCAGCTAGCCTGGAGGTGTGGATATCCTTAATGAATATGGACACTCCTCTGCTCTTGGTGTTCTGGTCCTGGTTAAATGGCCAAAAGGCATGGTATGAGTTATATAATGGTAATGCAGGGGTGCTCTCTGGAGCCTTGAACCAGGTTTCAGTCATTGCACATGTATTGATGTTCTCCATTTTAAGAAGTGCCTCAAGTGAGTGCATTTTGTGGTTTAGACATCTAGCATTGAGTAGCATTACCCTTAGTTTTTTTTCTTGCCAGTGTCTGTTATGGTGATGAGTTTGTCATTTGAACCTTGCCTAAAAAAGCACTATAGGGGCAGCAAGAGCCTTAGCCAGTGTCCAGAATCCCAGGGGTGACAGGTGAAGGCCATCTCTAGCAAAGCATCATGGCCTGTCGACTATGTTGTCCCAGGCAGACAGATACTGGATCCCCTTGGAATGACACCAGGAACTTAGCCAATTGTTGAAGTCAATCACTTTGTCCTTGTAATGCAGTATCATTCCGGCCAAATGTAGGATGCTACTCAGGGCTAGGGTCATACCTGCCTGGATTACAAGATCAGAGAGCTCCTCCATGTCTCATTTCATGTAGTCCAGGGATGTACATCTCAGGTCATTCACACCAACTTGGAGAATGACTGAGTCATATTTGTACTTGTTGTGGAGTGACCTGAGTGTGTAGGTTATGTGGCGGATTCTGGCACCTGACAGGCAGCTAACAGTAACCTTGTCCTTGTCAATTCTGGTGAGTGGAACATCAGTGTGCCTGACTGTAGAGTCACCTATGACTAATGTGTTAGGCATGGAGTTTTGCCTTATGGGCTGTAGTTGAGTGGCACACTAGGTCTGTTTGTTATGTGTCTTTTGAGTTGTGTTGAGTGGTGGATGTTGCTTGTGTTTCTGCTTTGGAGGTCTCTGTTGCTTTCTTATTCCGAGCCTCTGAGAATGTTTTTGTATATCTATGTGTGGGTTTTGGTGGTGTAGGTATAGTGGGACTATACGGACATTCCAATACTTTCATTTGTGTAGGTAAAACAGACACTTATGTGAATTAAAATGCAACTTAGCATACTTTTTTGTTGTTATTTTTATATTCTAAGTACTGTGTTTAGTAACACAACACAAAACCATTTTAAGAACTAAAAATGTTTGTTTCTTTACATAAACTTCATCATATTCATATTTTACATTTAGTGATAGGTATAGAATGACTGATTAAGCTCTATTTGCAATTAATTAACATCACATATATAACTTAAAAGAAGATAATTTGAAATAAGGAAGAAAAATGATTTACCTTGTAGAAAGTGGTATTATTATCTGATCTTTACCATTCATGTACTTCTTTACATTCCAGAACAAATACTACAAGGAGAATAAAATAATTTTTCATGTATCTTTCATTTTTTACTGTTTTTGTCTTTAACTGACCATCTATTCCTTGTTGTATTTTTTTTTTGAGAAATGTAGACAAACTCCAGTCCATTTCTTCCATTTTATTTCTAGAATTTTGTTCCTCTGTATAAACTCCAGAGTATCTTTCAAAGTTTTAGAAGCCCTCTGTCCTTCTATAAGATGAAGCTTTATTTTTGCTGGAAATGTATATATATATATATATATATATATATATATATATATATATATATATATATATATATATATATATTAATTTTAACTGGATAATTAGTCCATGCTGTTTTTAAAACAAGATCTTTATTTTGGATGGAAAATAATCTAATGATCACTGACCTTGATGTGGGTGGATATTTCATCACTGATGTGTTGGAAAGTGATTTGTGTGCCCTCTCAGTGCTGAAGGAAACAGTGTCAGGCAGGTTCAATGTCTTAGGCAGCCATACTGTCTCCTTCCTCTTTCTTGGGGATGCCATGAATCCCAGTATTGCTCCTTCTGGATCTGTTTTCTAGATCTTCTATTTCTTTCCCAAAATAAGTTATTTTGTTTCAGGAGAAATTCAGTATTATTCTCACTCTCAATCATTATTCTATCTAAATCAGTCAGTGCCTGTTCTATATTTGAAATTTGTGAAGATTGTTGTTTGTTGTTTAAGAGCTTCAGTCAGCACTTCTCTTTTTTACATTCCTCCTTAATGTTGTCTATCTTGCTTTCCAATTCATTCATCTTTATAGAAAGTTTATTGATGTTGCTGCGAATTGACTGAATTTCTGTCTTCATTATATTGTCCTGTACACTGGGTTAAGAGTGACTCATTCTGAGGGAGTTAGTTGCTTGACAGGAAAAAGAGATGAAAAAGGTTTCAAATTTATTTTTTCTTCCAAAAGTTTTTTCAGAAGTAGCTTAATTATACATCCATCAGATTTTGAAACATTTTCTTTGATTTTTTTCTGTCAAAATCTTGTCAGAGATGTTAAAATGAAGTAAAGCAAACATACAGTGCTGTTAACTGCTCACAATATTGGCCACACACCCACATTTCAGTTATTTTTGTGAGTTATAAGGATACTAAAGTAAACAAGTACAATGTTTTCTTCCTTCCTGCTTTCTTTCTTTCTTTTTTCTTTCTTTCTTTTTGTTTAGATTTAAGAAACATAGGCACTGCAATGTAAAAAAAAAAGAATAAAGCATGGACAAAAGCAAGCTTAAGATAATAGGCTGTAATCCTGGGTTGTTGAGATGAGGAATGGGTTGTAAAAGTATACAGATCATTATATAAGTAAAACTGATATGCTTTTTCTTACTTTTGCATAATAGAATTCTGGATTAAGGCCCTTGGTTTGTTCTAATAAGAAGTTTTAAGGGGAAGCAATTACATAGGAGAACACTGAATATAATGAAATGTTTTCATTTAGCAAATAAATGTTCACAGTGCAACATGAGAAGCTTGTAGCTAAAGTCAACTGTGTATCTGGTCCTCATGTTTCTCTGGAGACAAGCTGATAAGATGGAAATAAAACCAGAATATTTTTTTCTTTCAATGGCTAAAAAGTCATGTTTTCTAAAAGCATTCAGTTTGTTTTCTACATCAGGGAGTGGAAGAAAGATAAGATAAAAACAGACAAGCACTTAGTGTAACTAGAAGCATAGGCTGTGCTATGCATCTTATCATGAGTAACCTTAATTATAGGTCAATTAAAGCATGTGAGTGTAGCTGCCAATCTGAGATAGTTGTCCCTATTAGGAGGGTTAAACTTCATTATTTGAATATGTACATAGTTTTGTGTGTTTGTATTAAGTTAATTTGTTATAGGGGGCTCTTGGGTGTGTTTGGTTGGTTGGTTGGTTGGTTATTTGGTTGGTTTGAGGGTTTTCATTAAAACAAAAAGTCTGTTAGATGTGACATTGGTTCAGATGGATACGACAATAAACAACTGTATAAATAATCAATCTGCCAAACATTACTATATGCATGTAACACAAAGCTGAAACTAGACATTTAAAAAAAGCTGTTCATAAGATCATAGGATCATAAGAAGTTACTAGGCTATTGGCCCTGAGGCCCTTACAAGCCTAGCCAAGAATTTAGCCCATGTTCCAAGTCAGCACCCTATGCCACTGTCCAGCAGGGACATAGGTGGAATCCCAGGGGTGACGTTTCTATTCCCCATCTAGTTATCCAGGTTGCGCTTAAAAAGGTTTAATGAGGTACTCTGCTTTACATAACTGTTATACATAACATGTGGTAATAATAACTTCTTATCATAATGGCAACATTTGCCATATTATCTCTCAACGTGAATGCTCTGACAGGTATATACAAAAAGAAAGACTAGTGAACTATGTCAATAAATGGAGTTAGGCTACAGAAGACACATTTGGAAAGAACTCACCATGTGAATTTTATAAAGAAAGGATTTCAAGATGGTTATTCAGTGGAATATCTGTGACAAAGGAAAAGGGGAGTACATATATTAATCACTTGAGGAGCTCCAATAGTGCCAGAAGAGGGAAAAAAGATAATGGTAAATTTGTAACGGTAAGGGGCTACTGACAAGTGAGGATGATTATGCTGGCATGTATTTATATTCACCCTAAAACTGCTACAATGGAGCTTAAAAAAAGTCTGGGAGAAATAATCAGCTATCAGCAGGGAATATTACTTAAAGATGAGGTTTAGAATTTGATTTGCAACAGTGAGGATGTATCTACAGGGCCTAGAATGGAAAATATAACAAACAGAGGGTAGATTTCTGAAGGAATTTATGAAAATATTTTGTATGAAAGATGTGAATTCAGTAGTAGGAGTTTAGAGAGAATTTACATATTATTCCCCAAAGTACAAAATCTGGGCTAGGCTACACTGAAATTGTATGTCACAGGAACATATGCATTGAATTGAATGTTTTAGATGCATCTAATAACCATTTCAGATCAAGCACCAATAATAACTAAATAAAAATGCAGGGTAATGAAATACAAATGAGACAGTGGCACTTCCCCACCCATCTGAATAACAGAGAGGAATTTAAGGAATGGGTAGTGGAAACTATTCGGGAGTTATTGGGGAAGATGTAAATTTCTTCAGAAAATATAGCTAGGGATTGGGATAAAATGAAAGAACAGTTTAAAAAAAAGGGTAGACATAAAAGAAAAAGATATGGTTAAGGAGTAACAACAATTATTTAGAGGGACTGACAAAAGTTAAAGTATTGTAGAATAAGGGGAATTTCACAGAACAAGAAGAAGCACAACTGCAGAGTGCCAACATAGATAATATGCATGAGAAAGATTGCTGTTAAGCAACTGTGTTTTGATAATAACTCCAGAACACAAAAGATTTTAGCACAATGGTTTAGGCAACAGATAGTGGAAAGAGTTGTCTCCAAGCTTAGGGTGCTTATAACAAGGAAAATAACCCAAGATCCTGCAGATGTATTAGAAATATTTCAGAAATTGTGCGAAAATCTGTATAAAGCAGAGAAATGTGGAAATCAAGAAAAAGTACAAATGGATATATTTATGGAAGAATTAAAAATCCCAAGCTTAGAGGTCTATGAGGCTCAATGACTAACAGTTAGACTAGGAGTAGATGAGATAAAAATGGTAATGTATAATCAACCTATAGGAAAGTCTCCAAAAAGGTTTTGTTTAACAGTATTTTAAAAGGAGGAGAAACACCAATATCTTGAAATAAAGATGTGATGGCTATAATACCTAAAGATGGTAAAGACCAATCAGATCCAGCTTCATATAGGTTCATTTCAATTCTAAACCATGGTTATAAAGTGTTTGTCTATAATGGCTAAAAGAATGGCAATGGTTTTGCCAAAATTTATAGATATGGATCAATGTGGTTTTGAGGAGGGGAGGCAAACATTTGATAACATTAATAGAACAATGATGATCCAGATTGAAGCAGAATGTAGGAAAATACCACTGTTTTTGATGGGTCTTAATGAACAGAAAGCATTCAACAGATGAAGCTGGGATTTTTACGAGTAGGGCAGTAGAAGCATTTGAATTCCCTGACACAATAATAAGGTTAGTCAGGGCAATATATGATGGATCAGAGACAAAAATTAAAGTGAGGCAGTTCATCTCTGATGAGTTCTTTTGAACAGAGGAACCGAGCAGGGGTGTCCTCTTTGCCCTTTGCTATTTGCATTATATTGAGAACCATTAGCAAAGAAAATAAGGGACTCCGAAATTCGAGAATACAATTAGTATGGTAATCAAGAAAAGTTGGCTATGTTTGCAGATGATATTATTTTGCCCCTGATGAAACCAGAAAAGGATGTTTCACTGCTGTGGCATATTCAGAAACAGTTTCAAGTCTTTTTGAGATACAAACTTAATAAAGAGAAAGCAAAGGCAATAGCTGTACACTATGTACCCATACGATTTTGTTCATAAATACCTATATTTATGAGGATATGATAAAAAGAAGTATTTAATAGTATGGGTTAAAATGGGTTTGGTTATGGCAGCTAAGGACAGGTGGGAAGAGACAAAAGTAAAGATAATACAAAAACTAAGAAACCAGAAGCTCTCTTTTATGAATATGTTCCTAGTCCTTTTAGTTTTATTCACAGGTCAAGTATATTTTTATCAACCAGAGGAGAAGTTGTGGAAAACAACTAATAAAAAGTTGAAGGATTTTATCTGGAGGGGAAGAGGGCAAGAGTCAAGTGGGATACGTTGAACCTACCAATATAACAAGGGGGTTGGGATTACTTGATTTGAAGGGTTATTTGAAAGCTACATAGTTTTAAGGCTTCTATACAAACCACAAGCAGAAAGATATAACTCAAAGTGGAACGGGATGACAATGAAACAGGAGGGATCCTCAAGAAATAAGGAGAGATTAGGATTTTGGATGTTGATTCTTAAGGAGAGTAACAATAGCCATACAAAATATTATACTCATAAAGTATCAGAAAGTATTTTAAGAGAACAAAGCCAGTGCAGGAATAGATAAAGGAAATTCTGCTAATAGGGATGATTATAATTAAGGCTACAGAGAATAGGCAAGAGATGGCTGGAATTTACTGCAGAAAATTAGAAAATAATTAGAGAGAGAAAAAGGTAATAGAAAGGAAAGAGGAAAAGAATACATTTGGGGTGCAGGCTAGAGACTGCTTTCCCCATCATGGATTGATATCAGAGTTTAGGCAAATAGAAAAGAATAGGGAGATCCTAAGTGAAAGACCAACACTAGAAGACTTTTGAGTTGAATCTAGAATATAAGCTGATGCTAAAAAAAGGATAATTAGTAGGCATATAAAATACTGCATGCTAACTATAGGAATCAATTAGAGGATGCTAGAAAGGATTGGGAAGAGAGACTGGATAAGCAATCCACAAAGAAACAATCGGAGTGTATATATATATATATATATATATATATATATATATATATATATATATATATATATATATATAAGTGTGATGGAGAAGAAAAAGGTAATTGAGAACATATTTTTTGGGAGTGTAATGAGTTGTCAGACTTTAAAAATTTCTTGCAGACTATTCTGTCAGAAATACTGAGTGAGCAAATTAGCAGAGCTAAAAAAATGTTTTCTTTTTGATCTGTTATATGGGATCTGAAGTGCCTAGACATAGTAAACCTTGCTGAGTTTAATTCTGGCTTCTGCCAAAAAAAAGAAGCAATTACTAGAAAATGGAAATAAAAC
Source organism: Protopterus annectens (assembly GCF_019279795.1). NCBI lineage: Eukaryota > Metazoa > Chordata > Ceratodontiformes > Protopteridae > Protopterus > Protopterus annectens. The sequence goes on from NC_056735.1 coordinate 568,169,969, forward strand.
TCTAAACCAACTGTTTTAGAAGTAATGAATATAGTAACAGAGATAAAAGAACCAAGTAGGATATTTAGAAAAGTGTAGGAGCAAATTACATAGAAAAAATGGGAATTGTGGGAACAATACATGCAGAATAATGCTTTGGAGGAGGAATGAGGTTTAGGGGAGGGCAGGAATTGAATGAGTTATGTAATGTTTGAGTGGCAATGACTGTATAGAAGATTATATGTAATGTAATGTATAATTTTTGCAACTGTAAATATGTCAGTATGGTTGTTTTTATTTATATAGATGTATGATTGCCTGTGTCATAACTGATAATTCAATGAAGATTTTTTTGTTTTAAAAAAAGGTATATGGAACAGAATTCAGCTTTAATGTATTTTTTGCTAGTTCACAGTTAAGTAGGCCTACTTCACCAGCACATCTACATTAATTTTGTTTATCCTGGCAATCAGCACCCAGATCATCTGCCACAATTCTACTGAGCAGTTAATTTATTTACATATCCTCTGGCTCATAAATCAAATTCATACTTGTGCCCCTTCTGCACAGACATGTCTGGGAATCCATCAATGCACATGAGTTTGCCTGTGGGGGTGCTTCTTTCTGCTTCTGCTTCACGCAACTGCAGGTACTTCAAATGTTTCTGTCAGTAGCACATGATGTCATAGTAACATCAATCTGTGTTATCAGTCTTAAAGCTTACTATGGATACCTAAGTCAGCCGATTGACTTACCAGTCTGATTCATTGTTTGTCATAGCAGTCACTGAATCCAGGAAAAATGTTTTCTGAACACTTCTCTCGGTTTTATTCTCAGTGACTACTTCTTTCACTAGCTTCCATTGGCTGAGTTTTACAAACAATAACAACATTTACACCTTCTGCCTCCTCTAGCACACAGCTCTAATTCAGTATCGTATTCATTTGCCAATCTTGCATTTAATCTGCTTTTTATACATGTTTACATTGACCAGCATCATGTCTTTTACTGAATTTGTCATTTTATTTGGCATTTTTACCTCGGAAACATCATTTGCTGTATTCATATTAGCATTTTGGATCTACAAGTTTAGCCTCTAAAGCAATCTGAATGACTTCTTCCAAAAGTTAAATCCACATCTATCTGTAAATTTTGAGATACTCCAGTATCCATCAGCCCAGTTGTAATACCGTCTTTGATTTGTTCAGCTTTAGTTCAGTCAAACCCACAATTTTCAGACAAATAATATAAGCTCCTGACAAAAGCTTCCACAAATTCTCGTTTAGCTTGAACACATCTATGAAAACAAGTCCGTTCATAAATCATATTTTGTTTTAGCACAAAATGGTCATTCAGTTTACTTGGTACGGATTTATATGAGGTAGGACTCTAACAATCAGAAAATGAATATTCACTCAAAATAGGTGGCATATCTCTGCTCATATCATAAACAAGCAATAATGACCAAAAGGGTGTATGTTATTGTGGAATTAACATATGCCCATGGGTGTTCTGAGGCCTATCACCACAGGCAGAAAGAGTCTTACACCCCTAGAACAGCATTATTTCCACAATAACACACACTCTGGAGGACATTACTGTGCTTAGGGAATGGGCTATCTGTTAAATTGTTTTGTATTTTATAATAGATATCTGTATCTATCTATCTATAATTAAATAAATATATATATATATATATATATATATATATATATATATATATATATATATGCATATACATGTGTGTGTACCTATATATATATATATATATATATATATATATATATATATATATATATATATAATTTTTAAAAAAAATTTTGATGTAAACTACTTTCAAGGCCTAATAAATCAAACTTGCATTAGTATATGTAAAATTCTTGCCAGTGAAAGTATTTTACATCAGAATGTGCACACACACACACACACACACACACACACACACACACACACACACACACACACACAAAATCACACACCACACATATACACATGCTTTCTTTTTATTTTATTATTTTTTCTTTTAATTTTATGCTTGCTAAACAGCAAAGCACTGCTTAGTCAGTGCAAAAATATTGACTGACCATTTGCATTTTTACTGTCCTTGCTTCACAGCAGTTTAATATACTGCCATGATGTGGTGGACTTATTTTCCAGTGGGCATTGCTTACACATTAACCCCCTGCTGGAAAATGTTCATCCTCCAATCAAAATGTATTGTACAGTTTGCCCATTCTCTAAAGTAAAGTGACCACCATGATTTCATCTCTTACTTTTCTATCTTTATCCAGTCTGACTGCAGTTTGAAAATGTTTGAACTCCTGACCCCATGATGACCAGACAATTGGCTGTGCAAAGCTTGATGGTTCTGAGAAGTTATGCATGGAAGTTTTCTGTAAAACTTCTGTTATTTTGGGATGAAGGAATTATATTCAGTGAAAGGGCTACTTTGTGATGTAAAATGACTAATTTTAATAAATATGGCTTTGTCTGTGCTTGATTGCATTCACTTGGGTGTTAGGCATTGGTTTCTCATATGAATAGCTGTTTTGTTTCAGTTGATCAAACTTTTAAAAAGTTTGAAGTGCATATGGCCGAGACCATGTGATCGAACTTTTAAAAGTTCAAACGGACTGAATGGAGATCCCCGTACAGTGCAAAATGGGAAAATTTCCCTTTCCTGCAATGTAGTGCGATCTCGGAGTTGGTATATTTAAGTAGTGGAGTGTGTGGGGGCACAGCCCCCACATGGGGGGTGCAGGGTGGCTTGCCCCCCTTCTACAAACATTTAGTTTTGTTTTTTTTTGTTTTTTTTTATTTCAGTGTTCAAACTTTTAAATGTTTGATGTTATGGTCTCAGCCATATGAGCTTCGAACATTTTAAGGTTTGAGCTACTGAAGTAGATCCACCCAGACACCTTGCTCAGTATGTCAGCAAACACTGACATTTAAAGCAAAACAACAACTTTTATAATTCACAAAATGGTGGCATAGCAGAAAGACTGTAATAATTTTCATCTCACATCTTATAACTGCAAACCCACTGCCATACCAGTCTCTGTGCATTATGGGATCAGTTAATTCTTAAAGACTCAAAAGTATATTAAATATCCACAATACATAAATGCAAACACCTGTACACACTTTTTATCATCACATGGTTGTACCTTGCTTGTTTTTTTTTTCTCTATTAACCATCTTTGAGCAAATGTGATAAGCCTAGTGTTAACCTCAAAGTAATTTTTATATTTACTTTAGTCCATTCAAGGTACAGTATCTGATTATGGTAGTCTGACAAGTATCTACAAAATAATGTGCATATGAGGTATTTTATTGACAAAGGCAGAAAGGCTATAGTTTGGCAGGGATTTTTTTGAGTTATATGTCCAGTGTGGAAAATATACACCATCTACTGTATATTTTGTATCAGAAGGTCTCTGGAAGACTATTGTAGCCCAATTGTTTAATAATATTAAGATGTTACTTAAGATAATAACTGGAATAAAGCAGCTAAAGTATTTGTATATATTGCAAACATGAATTGAAGGTATTGCCACTTTAAGACTTTTGTATGACATTGCCATGTTATGAGTATATTCATCCCATAATGCATTGCATGTTTAAGCCTAGTGCCAGTGTGTTCAAGACAACTGAAGTGTTAATATTCTTTCAGCCGAGCTGCCATATTGTACCAAATAAAAGTTACTCATTTGACTGAAATAATGATGTATCCTGACATTTCTAAAACTACCAATAATAATTACTAGGTAGCCACAGGTGTGCCACCTGACATAATGTCAAACATGATATCTTTTTTTACAAAAGCAAACTGAAAAACACCATTTCAATTACAAAACCATGCCAAACCACCAAAGTAAATTCAACAAGCTCCTAGACAATTACTTTACATATAAAAATCTGTTGTATCTCACAGACTCATTGTTTTATTGTAATCAAATCATTCATCTCAGAGAAAGTAAATTGTTGCTATAATAATGAAATGTAATCCTTCACAGCCATTTGACTTCTCAAAACCATTTGGCTTGCCTGCTTGAAAACAGAAATTTGCATCATTTCATGTGGTAAGCAAATTAAGTACAGAAACAATGGAAATCCATGTGAATACCTTATATTTTATGGGGCCTGAGGTAGAGGCCATATACAGTTCATTTTCTTTCTCATAGAACCAGAGTTTTATATATGAGTCAGTGTTTAACAACCACGTTGAATATTTTGTGCTAAAAAGAAATAAATTAAACAAAAGGGCATGCTTCTACCATACAGATCAACTGTTCCTTTTGAGTTCCAAAAGTGTTTCTCTTCCACTGCTCCTATTTGACCCTAGAAAGCTCTGATTTCCCATTTTTCATTGGTTTGGCTTGCATAAATAGACTATAAGAGAGAGAGATATACTTCCTGGAGCTCCACAGGGTCAAAATACAAAGTTCTAGACATAGCTATCAAGTGTCCCAATTTGGATGGGGCATCACAATTTTAATGCCAAACTGTCTCAATGTCCTGTCTTCCTGATTTGTGTGTCCAGTCCTGGTTCTTCTTCATGTGACTTTTAGCCTAACTGAAAACTTTCAGTGTTGTGCCTCATTTATGTACTTCATGCTGACCATTTGATGGTCTTTCTCCTTTTACTGAGGAAGTTTAAGGAGGAGAAATGTGTTCATGTTGTTTTTTGTGACTTGCTTTTCGAAGAGACTGGAGACAGAGGTGCTCTCAGATACATGCACAATATTTCATTCTGATGTTGACTTTGTCCTCTTGTCCTGCTCTTCCTGTAGTTTTCTTACATAATTTTGCTTGCTGCGTTATAATGAAGCTAACTAAAGAGTTGGAAGGAGGACAGATTTTCATAAGATTGGCTGATGCAGACTGCTGCAATATTCATCTGCCACACTGTAAATACTTTCATATTTACGGGGCAGAACCTCAAGAGTGGAAAGTGAATCATGAGGTCTTCCAAGACTTGATCCACCTGTGGGACTTCATCGGGTAAATCGTTTTGACTCCTCTCAAAACAATCAATTGCTAAAATTCTGTTCCAGAACTCCATGCAAGAAGGAAAACAGATGCCATTTATTTTCCTTGGAGAGGAATATTCCAGTATTCTTCTCCACCCTCTCCCCTGATTTCCATGGTACTTCTGAAGATTCAGAAGGACTGCCCAAAGATCATTGTGTTGACTCCCTTTTGGCCCAGGCAACAGAGGTTCACCTTTTTTTTGGAATTGGCCAGGGGCAATTGCCACATGTTTCTTCATAGACTGGATTTACTCACACAAGATCAGGGGTAGTTTGTATATCCTGACACCAAACAACTGCAAATGACTGTCTAGATGATATAGTCTCAATACATATTTTTCCTGAGGATGCGCACCAGTTGTTAATGGAGGCAAAAAAGCCTCCTACTTGAAAATCATATATCAACAAATAGAAAAGGTTTTCTAGATAGTGCAAATAGAAGAACCAGCACCCATCCAGGGCTAGTGTTTCTCTAGTTTTACAGTATTTGTGTGAGTTACTATGTAATGGGTATGTCTTACTCCTCTATCAATGTTTATTTGTCAGTCATTTCAGCATGTCTGTGAATGAATTCCAATTTTTCAATACAGTCTCATGTGAAGAAGCCTGCCAGAAACCAGTGGCTCCTTCTTGGGATCTTAATTTTGTGTTAGAAAAGCCCAACAGGCTGACGTGAGGTTTGTATAATGGAAAATAATTTTACTCATTGCTTTGACTTCTGCAAGAAGATTATCTGAGCTGCAAGCTCTTATGATGGGTCAACATTATGTCATTTTCCAGACAGACAGGGTTTTCTTGAGAACTCATCTTTCTTTTGTGCCTCAAGTCTTACCCAAGTATACTTTAAGCCAATCTATTTATCGCACTCTTCTTTCCAGAACCTAAAAATTAGTGAGAGGATATTTCATACTTGCATGCCCTGCAGACAACTCAAATACTATCCTGACAGAACAAAATCTTTCAGAGCATCTGATTATTTGTTAAATTTCTTATGAAGATAAGAAGGGACAGCCTGTGTGTTAGAAAAATATATAATAGTAATATGCATGCTTAGTGCATTCGAGGTTTAAAAGGGTTAATACATTTATTCTGTTCACACTGCATGAATCTTCACAGCTATTAGAAACTTAACAAGAGGCATTTCATTTCTGCTAATGTCTTGAAAATAACAAGAGACATTTCATTTCTGCTAATGTCATAAAACCTAACAAAGAGATATTCATTTCTGCTTATGCTATAAGAAAGTATGCAGCTGCTAGAAGTATTGATAAAGAAAACAATAGATGCTTGAAAGTTTAAACCATAGTCAGCATTACTTGTACCAAAGCTAGAAATGTACCTTGAATCTAGACAAAATGTAACACATGTATTAGAACAGTACAATTGAAGAATTGAAATGTTAAAATGGGCTAAAATAAGCCCAAGGCCAGGTTGTTTTTCTCAAAATGTTTTGCAAAACAGCAGATAATCTAACTTAGTCAGCAATAAGTCTAGTAACATTTTCTGCAGAACATACAGAAAGCTGAGTCTAACTACGTCAGCAATAGAATAGTAACATTTTCTGTGTGACAGGAAGAGAACTGTATAAGAATAACATACTAATCACCAGTAATTCAGACAAACCTTGTGCCTACATGCTTTGTCTCCTTGCTGCAAGTAATAAAGGGTGCCTTGCTTGAACCTAACGTGTATAGGTCTTTGAAGTTTTTTCCTTTGACAGATTGGTCCTTTGGACCGGAACCCTCTCTTCACCTCAGATCAGATGGCCAGGTGGTTGAAACCATACGGGGAAGAAACCAAATCGGTTCTTCTTATATGGAAAGTCCTCTGACTGAATTGTTGTTCAAAAAAGACCAGCCACTTTCTGATCTGTGACTGAAGGACGGGTCTCCATGAATTGGTGATCAATCACGTGGGCTCAGGTAAGGTGAATTTACATTTTTCTGTTTTCTGTTTTAGATCAGGGACTAGCTGTGTATTGTTTTTGTCAGACTGTATTTTTCTTACAAGTCAGGGACAAAAAAGATTACTGTCTTGCCATAGATCAGGAGAAACAGAATAAGTAGGCAGTCATTCTGAAGAGACTATAACAAAATCCGTGGTACCACATTAAAAATTAAGAGAAGTTACATAACGATCAAAGGGTAGAACAAAATGGGTAATAATTGCACAAATAGACCCCAAAATCTGCCTTTAACAGAAGACACAAAATATATGCAGTCGCAGCGCACCGACAATATTACATATTATTCAAAATGGCTTAATAAATATGAATTCGACGGAAAATTAGAAAAATCCTTGCTTATCAAACTTATCAAACAGCTCAAAACCGATTCCAAAGGTCGGGTAAAAAAGCAACGTCGATTAGGAATTCCTCAGACACACAGGTGGCTTGAGGAAATAAACCGTAGGGAACAAAAGAACAAAAATTCAAAAGCAATGTTTTTAGATAAGGAGGACAATAACTTAGTAATAGTATCAGCACCTCTGCCTCCCTTACCAGAATATGAAGCAAGTGAACAGGTTAGTCCACCCCCACGATATCCTGTAGTCACTAAAGATAGAGATATTATGAAACTAAAACTGACTAAAATTAGAGATCCCATCGGGACCAGGTCCCGAACAAAGGCAAGTAATTCAGAAGAAGGCATCGAGTTATGGCAAAAGGTTAAGAATTCACAATCTATAAGTGAAGAGGAAGAAATATGCCCACTTATAGAAGTACCCAATACTCAGGCAGGTCAAGACAATCAGGACCCAACTATCTTAGTGTATAGACCTTGGACTCCAGAAGACATCCAGAAAGCCACTGAGGGAATTCCCCATCCAAAGGTTAATTTTAGAAAATTCTCAGAAGATTTACAAGGAATGAGGCAGAGTTATAACTTAAACAGAGAAGAGATAGAAAAAGTAGTTAGACAGATTGTAGGGCCAGATTGGTACATGATTAGTGGGAAGTGGAATCCCCGTGACTCTGCACAAAGACCCCTCCCACATAGCAGCGCAGAATTAAACACCAGAGTAAAAGGTCTTACAGACCGCAACTCTGAAAAATGGAAACCTAGGGCAGACTGGACTTGCATTAATCAATGCATCCAACAAGAAGGTGAAACAATTGACCGGTACTATGCCAGATTGTTAGAGTGTTTTAATAACCACTGTGGAATGCAGGTTCCTGAAGATCAAACACAAGATTTCCCATATGAACAGCAGTTAAAGAATGCATTTTTAAAGGGCAGTATTGCACCTATAAGCAGTTTTATTACAAAACATATGGTAGACCATCGTACAAGTAGGTTACAATCATTACTTGAATATGCTAGGCATGCTGAAAGGCATTTTAATAGCAAAAAGAAAAAGAAAGCTCAAGTATTTTCTGTAGAAGATGGAGCAGAAGTTTATGTAGTACAGTCCGGGAAAAAGGGCAAGAAAAATGCACAGGTTAACAAACAATCTGATCAACGATCAGAGGACTTTGAAGGGCAAAAGAAAAGGGGAGAATGTTTTAAATGCGGTAAAAAGGGACATTTGGCAAGGGATTGCAAGAAAAACAAGAAGGCAACAACAGAAGACAAGGAGGGTGAGGACTAACTATATGATAGTCAGGAATCACTAGAAGGGGCTAGTGAAGAAAGGACAAATGAGAAGGAGTAGAGGAAGTGCAGGAAGTTAGTGACAATAAAGAAAATTAAATATTAGACCTAGCTGTATTGAGCTTGGAGCTCTATTTAGCAGACACAAAACCAGAAGTTACACTCTTGGTAGAAGGGAGGGAAGTCAAATTCTTGTGTGACTCTGGGGCATCACGAACCCTGATACATCCCTCCAAACTGCCAGAAAACACAGAGTCACCTGATTACATACTGGTCAAAGCAGCTAATGGACAGCTATATATCGGGAGCCTCTCTCCCGTAACATTGCAATAACTGATCCAGTTTCAGGATTGACACAAAAAAGCAAAATTGTTGTTTCTGCAAAATGCCCAGTAAACCTCTTGGGCAGAGACCTCATGCAGCTATTTGGTATAGCAGTAGTCCCAACCATGCAGGGTATGGAACCACAGTGACAAATTGATACCTTTGCAGTACAATCGGAGGATGAAATATTTTATTGGTACAGCCAGGACTTGGTTACAACTGGTCCAGGGACTGTGACCAAAGAGTTAATGAATGTAGCCATCAGCTAGTTCCCCTCCCTTGACATTGATAAGCAACACCTGTTGCACTGTACCCTGTATTATTGTAACACACCAGGACCTGATAAAGAATATGAGCAAGAATTATTTAAGAATCATGCAAACAGATTGGTATTGCGTAACCTGTACTGGGACACAGAAGGGAACAGTGTAGCCAGCTGTTCATTGTCCCAGGAGTTCTTTGCACTTTGTAAATCTAATTGATTACCACATGTTAGCTTAACCAAAAACAGAAATATAGAATGGGCATACCTAGGAGAAAAAATCACGAGATGGGAGAAACAGACAGAACTAGAACTGTCAGAGCAGGGAATACAAATACAGAAGTTGAATTGGATAACTCAGACAAACCCAGCTGTGCACTTGTAGTCTAGCGAGGACAGCTGATTGACACTCCTGTTAAAGGTGGAAGAAAATGCCTTACAAAATATACCAGAGACCCTCTGGTCAACAGGAAAATCAGATGTAGGACTCATTCATACAGCAGGACCAGTTACTATCACGCCAAAGTCGGCATTCAGACCACAAAAAAGACAGTATCCCTTAAGAAAAGATGCAGAGGCAGGGATAAAGCCTATTATAGCAGCCTTACTTAAAGGAGGGATACTAGTAGAATCTCCCTATTCACCATGTAACACACCCTTATTTCCAGTTAAAAAGGCCAATGGAGAATGGCATACGGTCCAAGATTTACAAGCTGTAAATGATGCAGTAATACCAAGAGCACCTATGGTGCCAGACCCACACACCCTGTTGAATGATCTGAAACCTCAACAGAAGTATTTTTCTGTGGTAGACATCAGCAATGCATTCTTTTCAATACCGATACACCCTGATAGCCAGTATTGGTTTGCATTCACATTTCAGGGGAAAAGGTATACATATACGTGACTACCACAGGGATATTGTGAAAGTCCAAAAATATTCTCACAAGCAACTTGACGGGATTCACCCCACCGAGAGGCAGTCAGATTTTACTTTATGTGGATGACATCTTGCTGGCAGCCCCCACCCAGCAGGAATGTAGAGAAGATACCATAGCACTTCTACGATTTTTAGCCGCTGAAGGACATAAGATAAATAAAAGTAAACTGCAGCTTTGGAAAAAACAAGTCAAATACCTGGGAATATCCAAGGAAGGTAGAACATTAGATGAGGACAGAAAAATAGCAATTTTGAAAGCACCAAAACCCACTACCAAGAAGGAAATGATGTCCTTCCTGGGTACAACCAATTTTTGCCAGAGCTGGATTCCAAACTATGCCTTGGAATCTGCACCTCTGACTGACCTTATATATAAGAAGCCTATGGCAGCACAGGATTTGTTACAATGTACACCAGAGGCAGAATCTGCTTTCTGCAAACTAAAATAGTTATTAGCATCCTCATTAGTTCTGGGATTGCCAAACTACCATAAACGTTTTTTCCAAACTGTAGATTGTAAGCAGGGTTACATGACATCAGTATTAACACAACAGCATGGGGATAAGCAACGCCCCATTGCTTACTATTCATCACAACTAGACCCAGTGGCATGATCCTTACCTCACTGTGTACAAGCAGTAGTTGCAGCTGCAATGGCAGTACAGGCTTCAGCCTCAGTAGTTTTGTTCCACCCTCTCACTTTGAGAGTATCTCATGCAGTCGTGATTATTTTACTACAAGAAAAGGTGGCATATCTTTCCCCTACTAGGCATCTTTCCTGTATGACTATATTGTTGAGCCAACCTCATATGACAATTGAGCGCTGCACGACTTTAACCTCTTCTACTCTGCTCCCGACCCCTGCAGACAGCACACCATTGCCTGCAGGTAATTGAGCAAAAGACACTACCTAGAAAAGATCTCACGGATGTCCCCTTGGATGATGCCGAGGTGACATACTATGTGGATGGCTCGTGCAGAAGGGGTCCTGCAGGACAGAACCTAGTAGGATATGCAGTAGTTTCTGATACTGGGATTATAGAAACCTTTACCACACACCTTATCTGCACAGGCAGCAGAATTGATTGCCCTGACACGGGCATGTACCTTAGCAAAGGGTAAATGTGTAAACATTTTTACTGATAGCCCGTACGCTTTTTCTACTGTACATGTTTTTGCACAGCAGTGGAAAAATCGGGGAATGATAACATCTACTGGCAAACCTATAAATCATGCACAGTTTATTTTAGATCTTTTAGAATCTATTCAGTTACCTCAGAAAGTAGCCATTTATAAATGCACAGCTCACACCAAGCAACAAGATAGGATTTCAAAAGGTAACGCAAGAGCTGATACAGCTGCAAAACAAGCAGCCACAGAAGTATTTCTTTTAAATGAGGAATTACAACCCTCTGAGATTTTAGATTTAGATATGTTAAAAACAATGCAGACACTCACTATGCAAGCTGAAAAACAACAATATATAAAATGAGGAGCAATCCTCAAAAAAGGGCTGTACATCTCTAGAGAAGGAAAACTGATACTACCCTCTAATTTGTTTCGATATGCAGCTTTGTTGAGCCATGGGCAGTGCCATGTCTCAACAGGGGGGATGGTACAGCTGGTGAACCAGGTGTTCACAACGTATGGATTTACAAACTATTCTAAAAAATTTTGTTTGATGTGTCAGATTTGTAACAAAGATCATGCACAGGGGGCGATAAAGCCCAAGCAAGGGAGTTTCCCTACACCACCATATCCATTTCACACTATCTGTATGAATTCATAGAATTGAACAAATGTGAAAATAAGAAGCATTGTCTTGTCATTGTAGATATGTTTTCCAAATGGGTGGAAGCCTTTCCAACCAAAAATCCAGATGCAGCTACTGTGGCAAAGGTACTTGTCAAAGAAATCATTCCTAGGTTTGGTATTCTGGAAAGGATCTACAGTGACAATGGTACACACTTTGTAAATCAAACCATACAGCAGTTGAGTAAGCATTTTGGTATTTCTTTAAAAAATCATTGTGCATACCATCCACAATCTGCAGGGCTAGTTGAAATGCATAATGGTATACTAAAAAACAAATTGAGAAAATTAATAGCTGAGACAGGAAAAAAATGGTTATACTGTTTGCCCCTGGCACTGTTGAGCATGAGAACTGTCTCTACAGCAAAAGGATTGACTCCTTTTGAAAATTTATTTGGAAGGGCTTATTATACACCCCAGTGGAAACTTCTCATGTCATCAGACCAGGAAGCTGATTTCACACTAGCTGAATATATGAAAAAGTTGTTGAGTTCTAAACATCTGTTGCAGTCAAATTCTGTTTCAGATAGAAAACAAACCGCGACATCAGAAGTGGCAGTGACGCCCGGAGATTGGGTGTGGATCAAAAACATCAAGAGGAAGAAATGGTCATCACCAAGATAGGAAGGTCCCTACCAGGTGCTTCTTTCGACACCCACTGCAGTTAAGATAGCAGAACAAGCTTCGTGGATACACCTGATGCACTGCAAGCTGGTTAAGAACTTTGAGTTGGACAAAAATCTTACCTCTCCATCGGGTCCTCAGCACAAAGTCTGGCTACAAAGGGGGGGGGGTCAGATCAATAGGACTGATCCGTCTCAACCCCAGTGAAGAAACCATCGGTGCTGAAGGTCCTATTAGGGCAGAGAGTAAGAGCACATGTCCAAAATAAAGATGACGGAATCCAGTAAGATCCAAATACACATACTTGGAAGAGTCGGAGAAAACAGAAATGCAGAGCAACCGTTTCCTCAGAAGTATTGCATAATTATCATGTTGACTGTACTAGTGACAATAATCTTTTTGTTGTGGCCATTCCTTTTCCCAGCCACACAAATCAAACTAAACAAGCATGCAGAGTGGCATGCAGAGTGGCACCCGAACTTTAACACTTACCAGGCAATCAAATATGTGTATGCTGAGACCTTCAATGTTTCGAATTGCTGGATTTGCACAGCTTTGCCAACAGCATATGGAGGTTACTGTTAACTTCAGTTCCCCTAGGAGCCAACAAGACCTGGAAAAACTTAATTTGTGATACATCAGATGTCACATCACAAGATAAAGTAGCATTGCACTTGTCTGTTCGACAGAAGGGAACTGTGTGTTTTTACAAGAATGATACAGTTCAGGTGGGTTGGAGCAATTGCAATGTGACTGTTCCATATAGATGCTACACTAAACCTGATAACATTGGATCCTATTGCAACACAAGCTATGATTCATTTGTTGAACTGATGCATAGGACAATTGGTGAAGTAAAACATAATGCTGACCTCTATAGACAACTGTCAATAATCGACAAAAAAATGTTTCATGCAGAGCCAGGGCATAGTAAAGTTACTACCAAAGTAGAAGATTGTTACTTTGTATGTGGTAGAAAAGCATATAAATGGTTACCTGAGAATAGGTCCAGCAGTTGTTTTTTGGGGTACCTGGCCATACGACACACAGCAGTTTTACCTCAAGGGAAAATTCGGAATGTTCGAGAAATCAAGAAGCCTGTCAATCCAGTGGGGCAAATCAATGTGCGCTGGGAAAACCATCATGCTGTGGGCTTAGGGAAAAATGGACTGTCACATATGGACTTGAATGATACTGTTATATCATGGGCAGGTGTACTGCCAGCATATGGAGCAACTAAATCAATCTGGGAACTGAGAAAATTGTCTAAGCTTCTCGAAATAATGAGCTTTTTCTGCCCTAGAACTAATGACTGCTGAAATGACTGCCACGAGAACAGTGGTGCTTCAAAATTGCATGGCTCTTGACTTCACCCTAGCGGTGAGAGGAGGAACATGCGCTTTAATCCAGGAGGAGTGCTGTTCGTATATTCCTGACCACAAACACAAGATAGACAACCATCTTGAGGTAATTCAGCAGGTGTCAGCCATGACCAAACCAGGACCAAATCCATTGACAGACTTTTTCCAGAAATTGTTTGGGGGGTGGGGCAGTATCCTGATGAACGTTCTGATTGCCATCTGTGTAGGAATAATCCTACTGGTGGTATGTGTGTGCTGCTGCATCCCCTGCATAAAAAGACTGATTAAAGACTTTATAGACATTTCAGTTTCAGAAACCTTATACCAAGGTGCTGAACTTGAAGAATTGGTAAAAATCTGAAAATGCTTTCATAAGTTTAAACTGAATGACTCTTTTAACTGCAAATCCTGTGTAGGAAGAGGTTAGGGGAAGAAAAAACTGTTTATGCTTATCTTGAAAGTAGAATAAAAGTATTAAAAGGGGGGAAATGTTAGAAAATATATAATAGTAATATGCATGCTTAGTGCAGTCGCAGTTTAAAAGGGTTAATACATTTATTCTGTTCACACTGCATGAATCTGCACAGCTATTAGAAACTTAACAAGAGGCATTTCATTTATGCTAATGTCATGAAAATAACAAGAGACATTTCATTTCTGCTAATGTCATAAAACCTAACAAAGAGATATTCATTTCTGCTTATGCTATAAGAAAGTATGCAGCTGCTAGAAGCATTGATAAAGAAAACAATAGATGCTTGAAAGTTTAAACCATAGTCAGCATTACTTGTACCAAAGCTAGAAATGTACCTTGAATCTAGACAAAATGTAACACATGTATTAGAACAGTACAATTGAAGAATTGAAATGTTAAAATGGGCTAAAATAAGCCCAAGGCCAGGTTGTTTTTTCTCAAAATGTTTTGCAAAACAGCAGATAATCTAACTTAGTCAGCAATAAGTCTAGTAACATTTTCTGTAGAACATACAGAAAGCTGAGTCTAACTACGTCAGCAATAGAATAGTAACATTTTCTGTGTGACAGGAAGAGAACTGTATAAGAATAACATACTAATCACCAGTAATTCAGATAAACCTTGTGCCTACATGCTTTGTCTCCTTGCTGCAAGTAATAAAGGATGCCTTGCTTGAACCTAACGTGCATTGGTCTTTGAAGTTTTTTCGTTTGACACTGTGTCAAAGGTCAAAGCATACTATTTCCAAATGGTTACCTCATGCTATTACCTTTTGTTACTCCCAATACAACAAATATATTCCAGGCAGAGTTACAGGTATTATACAGGCAGCACCTCAGTCCTCCGTGCATACCTTTACAAAGTAATATAAACCAGATTACTTCTCCAGATCTAGGACAAACTTTGATACGACAATTCTCCAGGGCTCCTGGACCCTTCCCCTTCTGCTTCCCCAGTAGCTTAGACTACTGCATCAGTGATCATAATGAGGAACTTAGTACAGATGTGTAAGTAAACTGACATTTTTTATGCCAGGCTGTGGACATGCATTTTTCTTTTTCTAACAATTTCCTCTCAGAGTTTACCTTTCCTCCCTCTCTCTCTCAGTTGTCTGTCATGAAAGTTCAGAGAGGCTTGGCACCCAAACCTGAATTGTAGTCAGCTCAGCTTCAGCAGAGTAATGGTCTGGGTAAATGGAAGGAGCCATGAAGCTTTGGAAGAGGACAGCTGTTATATCCTATACAGGATATAACTGATATAGCTTAGGCTACTGCAGCAGTGATCATTCAAACACTTACTCTTATGGTAAATTTATTTATACAACTGTATGTTATTTCTTTCCATATTACTAAAGAACTAGTGACTGTTACTTTGCTGTTTGTTTCAAAACCAGGAAGGAGTGAACATGGCAGAGCTTAGGTAACATCCACAACTGGATCCAAGGGCTCAGGTATGACACTAGTTTTTTTTTTGCATTTAACAAATGCATTACAAAATTTACATTTTCTGGCACCGAGAGCCTATGCAATGTATATTCTGTAAAATAAAATCAATGAAGTAAAATATGACCATTTACTTCATTTAACAGCTATTATAAATCATACTGGCAGTGGAAGCTTCTGTGATGTATATTCTGTAACATATTATCCAGGTTTCATATATGATCCCTTCTTAAATTTAATAGATGTATTACAAATTATATTGACAGTGAGACTCTGTGTGATGTTTTTACAGCAAAATGTTAGTGTTATATTTCCATATAACATATTACAAATCCTTTTTTATTAGAAACAGCTTATGTGTGCAATGTGCACTTAGACCTTTTTACTCAGAAGTTTGTTAAATGCTCTTAAAGGTATAACTTACTATTCAAAATGCAAAACTGTTTTTAATCTGAGTTATAAATAATTATAGTGACCGACATGTATATCACCTGTGTCAGATCTAAGAAGATGAGATCAGGCCACAACATATGTAATAGCTGCTACAAAATCCAAGGACAGATATGTGACCCCGTTTTGCAATAACCATTTGTATGATAAATTGTATCACCAGTGAGCAGTTTGCATTGCTGCCTCACCGCACTTGGTTCACTAATTAATTTCCCTTATGGTGTACCCAAACCTGCCCATAGGTACGTGCATAAGTATATATTTGAGATTGTATGAGAGTGTGTATGTGTGTCTGTTCATATAGTATCTGTCTAATACTATGCCTTATGGTCACTGCTTGCAGGAATGGCTTCTGGCTCCTTTGACCTTATAATTATGGGTAGGTAACAAAGAAAGAATGAATCACTGAATGAAGGGATGCTACCAGTAAGATGGCCATTTTATTAGGAGCAGAGGTATTGTTATGCATGTAATGTGTATCTGCTCCTTTCTTTATTCAGAGTTTTGGTAGTTGATGTTAAATGCATAATTTATTTTTCTAAATGCAAATCTGTTTCTGATAGCTATTTACTGTATCATAACACCAATTAATGGGTTTAATATTTAATTATCAGACATAAAAGAGCAAGCTTGTGCATCTACAACTTACAGTATTGAATACAAAATATTTTTTTATTTAACCAATGTTTAACATAGAAGATTATTTAATGAGTCTCCAATGATAGCCAAGTTATTATGTGTTCTCAAAATTGATTAAAAAATTCACCTTGAGGTGTATTCCTTAAAAGAACATGAAATTAATTCCCCTTATCAGATCCATCATTGAGTATAATGCTCTCTTTGGCAAATACCTGACCAGCCATATGCAACAGCTGGAATGCCAACAAAGGTACCTTACCTGGAGAATCCAGGATATAAACATGTTGTCCTACATGGATCACCTTAAAGCACCATCTCTATACTCTGTCTCCTACAGGTTATTAAGAAGTGATCTAAGGCATCCTTGGAAATATCACTGAAGACCTTTTGCACATCCACAAAATGAGCAGCATCAGAACCACTAGATCCAAGGATTTACATTTTGCTTGTGAATAATAAGACATGTTAGTGAGACAGATATGTGTCTCAGAGGATTCCCATGTTCTGGAAAAGGCTCCCCATTCATGTGATGTACTGTCCATCCATAACCCTATTTAAGCGTAACCTTGACCAATGGATGGGAAATAGAAAATTCACCCCAGATCTGGCCCCCATGTCTCTGATAGACACAGGCAAACAGTAACATCCAAACTAGTATTGTTCCCCACAAAACCTCTAGAAACATCCTCACATGACCCATCCTAATAAAAACCCATGATCCACAGAGACACAATTGAGTTGAATTGCACAGCTAGGTTTATAAAGGCCCTGGTGGTCGTTATCCAAGTATATGTCTATGAACCTATAAAGATTAATTCCAACTAAGAGCAAAATATGAGTACAAGAAATAACCTGTGAATGAGGGGACAAAAATAAGTAAATAATTACATTTGAAATTTTTTTTAATTTTGAAAATACTGTCACCTAGATTCCCAGAAATGTATTTGATAACTTCATAGCTGTTTTTTTTTTTTCATTCCTGACATGGGTCATATGTAGACAAACCTCTTAGAATATCACAGCAATAACATGCCACACAGCAACTACAGTCCCAACCCATCCCTTTCTCATTATTTAGCATGTAACTTCCAGTTTCCCATCTTTTTCTTATCCTTCAGCATACCATCTGGTTAGTAGTAGTAGTACTGGGCATGTTATAACTGGCTACTCTTCTAACCAAAACATTCCACTTTAACTTCCTCAGTGTACACTCAGAATGCAAAAATAACCTCTCTGTTTGTGATGAGTGTGTGAACATATGGTAAGGTATATGTGACTGTGCAATCAGAGCTTCTTGTTTCTCATTCCTTAATATGCAGGTGAAAGGCAACTGCTATCTCTGTGATGAATGATTTGGCCAAAACAGTAAACATACTGATGGGCATAGCAACTTGGTCGATGATACACTCAAAGGCATAAAAATAGGTGCTGGCTGACGTATGGTCCTGAAAGTGTATGGCAATAAGGAACAATCCTAGCAGTCAGAAATCACAAAAATGGCCAATTCTCTTTGCAATAAATTAATGAATACAAACTTGCAAAAAATAATCATAATGGGGTTTTGTACTGTCAGAAGTTTTTCAATATAGAGTACATAACGTTTATAGACCACTATTGTTTGTCAGAAGAAGCACATCAGTATTTGGGCAAATGTAACAGTATTTGGACGAACAGACAGATCAGTATTTGGTGGTTTCTTACAGTTGTGTGTCACCAGCTACTTATTACACAAAAATGTCAGACACAACAAAAAAACATAATGTAGTATCTTAAATGCCTCAGTTACTGTATAGTGTATAAAAATATATCAATTTCAACTGTATATAGTGTTATAAATATTTCCATTTCTTCTGTGTATGGTGTATATAAATGTATCAGTTTCTGCTGTATATAGTGTACATATTTAAATGTATCTATTTCTTCTGTATATTGTGTGTATAAATGTATCCATTTCTTCTGTGCATAGTGTATATAAATGTATCCATTTCTACTGTGTGTGTGTGTGTGTGTGTGTGTGTGTGTGTGTGTATATATATATATATATATATATATATATATATATATGTATTTAAATGTATCCATTTCTTCTGTATATTGTGTGTATAAATGTATCCATTTCTTCTGTGTATAGTATATATACATTTCTCCATTTCTACTGTGTGTGTGTGTGTGTGTGTGTGTGTGTGTGTGTGTGTGTGTGTGTGTGTGTGTGTGTGTGTGTGTATATATATATATATATATATATATATATCTATATATCTATATATATACTCAAAATGCACTCACTCGAGGCATTCCTTAAAATGGAGAACATTGACATATGTGCAGTGACAGAGACCTGGTTCAAAGCTCCAGAGAGCAGCCCTGCATTACCAGGCTATAATTCATACCACACCTTTCGGCCACTAAACGTGGACTGAAACACTAAAGGTGGAGGCGTGTCCATATTCATTAAGGATATCCACACCTCCAAGCTAGTTGCTTAACATAATGCATCCGAGATTATCCAAGTTCAACTAACTCTGGGAAAAACTGCAATCCAGACTGTAGCTTGCTACAGACCCTCCACCATGCCCCAGGATTCCCACTCCTCTTTTCTTGATACACTGGAAAATATTAAGGTACAACCCAACACTCTAATAATGGGTGATTTCAACTACTCTACCATTAACTGGGAAACCTACTCATGTACCAACTCTTTTGCTCAATGTTTTCTAGAAATCATCAATTCCAACGCCTTGGATCAACTTATCCACACCCCCACCAGGGGCAGCAATATCCTAGGCCTGGTCATCACCAACATGGGTGACCGGTGTTCCACACCAGAGTTCAGCTTCTCGTTGGGTAGATCCAACCACAAGCTAATCACCCTAGACATCCACATCCTGCTCCCACCCCCCATTAAGAAAACAACCGTAAAAAAATTCTCCAAAGCCAACTTCACACTTCTTAAGACAGAAGTGGCAAACTTCACGACACCCATGCAGATGGACAATAGAGGTATGACTGCTGAATCCTACACAAATGCACTTCATAAGTACTTACACGAGTACATGGATCATGCTATCCCTAACAGAACCAAGATGCTATCCTCCAAAAAAAGGAAGCCAATCTGGTGGTCTTCCGCCATAAACAAACTCTACAACAGAAGAAAGAAACTGTTGCAAAAAAGAGTAAAATCCCACAATTGGAGGAACTCCCTGGTCAGCCTCAGTAAGAAGCTGAGATCCCTCATAAAATCATCCAAAGCTAGTTATGAAAACAAAATCGCCACTGATTATAAAGACAACCACAAAGCATTCTATAGCTATGTCAAGAATCTCAATGGCAACACTCAGATCTGCTCTGAGTTACAGCACAATGACACTAAATATACAGAACCAACTGATATTGCCAGCCTCCTGGCAGATAGGTTCAGTGCTAACTTTACCCCCCTTTCACACCCTAAAGGGCCCATCTTTATGCAGGAAGAATGCAAAATTCCTGTAATCACGGCTGCACAGGTAAAAACCTCACTCTCCAAAGCCAAGAACACAGCATCCATGGGATTTGACAACATCCCAGGCTGCCTTCTACATGAACTACAGAATGAACTGGCACCCAACCTAAGTACCATGTTCAATCATAGCCTCACCACAGGTTTTGTGCCCATTGAATGGCACACCATGATGGTTATCCCACTCCACAAAGGGGGCCCACAACAGACCCCGGGAACTACCACCCTATTAGCCTGATGAGCTTGGTTTGCAAGGCCATGGAACGTATCATCATGGAACTCATAAACAAAGACATTGGAGATCTCCAAACTCTGTACCCCACACAGTTTGGGTTTGTAAAAGGCAAATCATGTCTCCTAAACCTGATAGACTTCTTTGAAGTAGTCACCAAAGCCATAGATGAGGGTAAGGTAGTTCACACAGCCTATCTAGATCAAGCCAAGGTGTTCGACACCATCCCTCACTCTGGAATTATAGATAAACTCACTAAACTAGGTATAAATCCCTATGTCACAAGATGGGTTGCCAACTGGCTTACTGACAGAACCCACACTGTGAAAGTAGCAGACTCCAAATCAGACTTCAGACCAGTGACAAGTGGAGTACCACAGGGTTCAGTCCTGGGTCCTCTCCTGTATGGTATCTACTTCTCTGAAGTACAGGCTAACACAGAAGGTCTTTGGCTAACTAAATTCACAGATGACTGCAAACTAGGAGCAATAATCGAAAGTCCTACACTGAGACAGATGCCTGGTGTCAAAGCCATGGTCTCAAGCTCAATGCCATAAAGTGCATTGTCATCCCCTTTGGTAAAAACTATGTACCCATGAACTACCACATAGGCGGTAGTCTACTTAACACCGAAAGTATGATAAGAGACCTTGGTACACAGGTGGACAGTAGTCTCTCCTTTGATAATCACATCGCCACAGTGGTCAGGAATTCCTTCTACGTGGCACACCTCATCACAAAAGGTTTCTCATTCAGAAAAAAAGAGGTCATTGTTCCACTCTACTCATCACTCATTAGGCCCATTATAGAGTACAACGTCCCTTTTGGTATGTACCTCACAAGACATCTACAACAACTGGAAAGGACGCAAAAATACCTCACAAAGAGGATGACTGGCCTCAAACAGATGCCTTACACAGACTGTCTGAAAAAACTCCAGCTTTACTCCGTCGCATATCGCCTACTCAGAGGCGATCTCTGCCTAACATAAAATGCTGTGTCAAACCCAGAGCTGTTGGACATGCTCCACTTAAAGAAATCCCAATCCCTCTGAGCTACACGCTCTAGGGACCTAAACCTTGTCACCACAATAAACAGAACATGCTGGAGGGAAAGATTCCTGTCCCAGAGACTTCCCATACTCTGGAACAGACTACCTATCTATGTCAAACAGAGCTCCTCATTAGCACTCTTCAAGAAAAATATTGATGATTGGATGGGTAATAGGAAATTCACCCCGGGGATCACTTCTGTGGTTCTACTTGACAGGGGCACAGGAAAATAATTTT
This sequence comes from Protopterus annectens, assembly GCF_019279795.1. Taxonomy (NCBI): domain Eukaryota; kingdom Metazoa; phylum Chordata; order Ceratodontiformes; family Protopteridae; genus Protopterus; species Protopterus annectens. The sequence goes on from NC_056735.1 coordinate 568,191,920, forward strand.
CTTGGGTGGCGAAAGCCAGGGTACCTTTTTGGCTAGGCTTGTATAGGCTCTAGGGCCAATAGCCTAGTACCTACCTATGAACCTATATATATATATATATATATATATATATATATACCAAAGAACACTTGATAGGCTTTAATGAAAGCAATGTAAACAAACAAACTGATAGATTTTAGCGCCTTCATCTGTTTATTATACAAGGACTTCTTCAGAAAATACAGTGTTGAAGCAGACCTTAAATAAAAATTTACAGCACAAAAACTTACAGAACAATAAAACTAGAAAAAGACCAATCTGGTAACATTCTTCAATAAACAATATATGATGTTATTGCCAATGAGAAGCCTGAAATGCACATCCATATTGCTTAAACATAAGTGAAACACATCTTGGCAGGAATTTGTACTGTATGTAAATAATGACTCAGTGCAATACTGACATAATCAAAAAATACATGAGCTGGCAATACCAAAAAGTGATACAAAACATTACAGCAACTCCTTATTGTTATCAACCGTAAAAGCAAGAAACATTCCCATAAGCATAATATATCAAAGAAATTCCTGCAAGTTGCAGAGGAGACTTCCCATCTTATCAGCCATTATGATATTAGTAGAAACCAGGCGGTGTCTTTGTTTGTAAGGATTTGTTTCTCTCTTGTTGTATGATTATGTGTCATATTTATATTTTGGATATTTATTCTACTGAATTGTTTCTGCTTTTTCCTGTTGTTTGTATAGGTGATGATTTAGAATGATGACCTGAGAGTTCCAGTTCGTGTTGTGGTCTCGCTGCACTACTGCTTTATAATTTTTATTTCTACTCTACATTTGCAATTGTTTTATATTTTTAAATATATTTTTTTATATACTTGGTTTGGGACGAGTGTGGCTCACTTTGATCCGGACTGGCGTGTATCTAGGCTTATTGTCTTTGGTTTTTCCTTTGATTGTTCATTTATGTCATAAGTGTATATATTTTGTATATTGTATGTTATTGGTTTATATTTTTCCTGCATTTTTTGATAGGTTGTCGCTCTATTGGTTGTGAGGGCATGCTACACCCCTGTGATTGGTTTGCAGTTTGATATCAGTAGCACCGGAGGTCTTCCACTTTCAGCGATTCCTTTGTACACTTATGTGGTCTTTGTTATTTACTTAATTATTTATTTTTGGAAGTTTCTATCAGTTATTTGATTTAAACCTTTATTGTCAGGCCTTGGTGTTAAGTGATGTATGACTATTTCTTGGATAACGGGAATGTCTTTAGGTTGTTATAGTCTCGCTTTTTTACTGATTTAAATATTTATTGCTTGCTGTTGATTGCACATTGATATTATTGGTGTATATTTTTGATACATGTTTTGGATTGGTGGACATTCTATTGGTTATAGATAGATTATACTTCTTTTTGATTGAACTGCTACTATATTTATTGATTTTTGATAGGATAGTTCTTTTTATAAGTCTTTTTAAGGAATATATTATATTTCTGTATTATTAATACAGTTTATTTTCTCTATGAAGTCCTGCATATAGTGATACATCTACCACACCAACATTATTGAATATGTTTATTACACTTTTCTGGTTACACTTTTTAAAATAATGGCTGATAAGATGGGAAGCCTGCTATGCAACTTGCAGGAATTTCTTTGATATATTATGCTTATGGGAATGTTTCTTGCTTTTACGGTTGATAACAGTAAGGAGTTGCTGTAATGTTTTGTATCACTTTTGGGTATTGCCATCTCAATGTATTTTTTGATTATGTCAGTATTGTAGCCCTCCTGATAGATGAGTCATTATTTACATACAGTGCTTTTACAAATTGCTGCCAAAATGTGTTTCACTCATGTTTAAGCAATATGGATTTGCATTTTTGCCTTCTCATTGGCAATGATATCATATATTGTTTATTGAAGAATGTTACCAGATTGGTCTTTTTCTAGTTTTATTGTTCTGTAAACTTTGATTTTAAGCTCTGCTTCAACACTGTATTTTTCTTCTGAAGAAGTCCATGTATAATAAAAAGATGAAGGCACTAAAATTTATCAGTTTGTGTGTTTGCATTTCTTTCATTAATGCCTATGAAGTGTTCTTTGGTATTTTTGTTAGTTCTTCGTTAGTCTTCAGTCAGTAATTTTTGTGTGTGTACCTCTCTCTCTCTCTATATATATATATATATGTATATATATATATATATATATATATATATATATATATATATATATATATGTATTAGTTTCTACTGCATATAGTGTATATAGTATTTACAAATGTATTTGTTTCCCTGCCATGCTATACCTCATTCCACACATTATGACCCCAATATGAGGTCAGGAAGACTAAGGGTGGTGGAGTCTCTATTTTCATTAAAGACAAGCACCTCCCGACTAGTTTGCCAGTATGATACACTAAAACTACTCCAGGTGCAACTGACAATTGGCAAGAAACCCATCCAAGTTATAGACAACTATAGACCCCTCTCCATGACTCTTCATCAGTTCTAACACACTAGATCAGCTTGTCTCATCCCCACAAGTGGAGATAATATTCTAGTCATGGTTCTCACCAACATGGGTGACCACTGCACCACCCCCATAGTAAGTTCCTCCCTTGTGAGATCATCCCATTCAACCCCCCCCCCCCCAACCATAACAGGCTAAAAAACTTCTCAAAAGCTGACTACAACCTTCTAAAGGAGAGTATCAATAGCTTCACACCATCACCCCCCTCAAAGGATGCAGACAGTTATGCTGAACAGTATGTCAGTGCAGTATACAAGCACCTGTACAACTGCATGGACTCAGCCATACCTGACAGAACTAAAACCTGCTCCTCAAGGAAGAGCAAACCTATCTGGTGGACATCCTCAATCAACAGGTTTTACAACAAAAGGAAGAAACTGTTATACAAGGTTAAAAAGGCACAAATTCCCAATTGGAAAAACTCCCTCGTTAACCTCAACAAGCAAATTAGATCACTAGTGAAAACCTCCAAAGCCAATTATGAATCAAAACTAGCCTCTGAGGCAAAGGGTAACCACAAAGCCTTTTACAGTTATGTCAGGAAGCTCCATGGCAAAGCCCAAGTTTGTTCCAAATTAATTCTTAACGGTACCACTTACACTGATCCTGTTGACCAACCTGCTAGCAGATAGGTTCAGGGCAAACTTCACCCCTTGTCCCCCCCAAAGGCCCATTTGATATCCCCAATACTTGTCCTACACCTCACATCTCCATAGATCAAGTGTTAAAGGTCCTATCCAAGCACAGCTTCCATGGGAGTTGATAGTATCCTAGGATGTGTTCTGCCCCATCTCCAGCAAGAACTAGCCTTGCCATTGAGCACCCTACTCAACCATAGTCTAAGTGCAGGCTTCATCCCATCAGAGTGGAGAACTCCCGTTGTCATCTCCTTGCAAAAAGGTGGTGCCACTACTGGCCTGGGAAACTATCATCTCATTAGCTTGACAAGTCTGATCTGTAAGGCCATGGAGCGTATTATTATGGACCTCATAAACAAGGGCATAGGCAATCTCCAAGCACTTGATCCCACCCAGTTCAGATTCGTCAAAGGCAGATCTTGCCTGTTGAAACTGGTTAACTTTTTTGCAACTGTCACCAAGGCCCTGGATGAGGGAAAGTCAGTACATACAGCTTACATTGACTTGGCCTAAGCCATTGATACAATCTCCCACTCGGGCATCATCGAAAAGCTAATACAACTTGGTGTAAATCCCGTCTCATCAGGTGAGTGGCCAACTGGCTCACCGATAGGATCCACAAGGTCAAAATAGGTGCTTCTACCTCTGACAGCAGACCTGTCACTGGTGATGTTCCCCAGAGATCTGTCCTCAGACCCCTATTGTTTGGCGTCTACTTTTCAGAGGTCCAGGCAAAAAAAAACCCTCTGTGGCTAAGTATACAGATGACTGTAAGTTGGGTGCTGTCATTAACTCCCCAAATGATGTTAACATGCTAAAAAGGATCTCACAACACCAAATGACTGGTGCCAAAGTCATGGCCTTAAGTTAAAAGCAAAAAAATGTATTATCATATAATTTGGCAAAAACACAGCCCCTACTCTTTACCACATCAACAGCAACCCCATAAACACACAACCTGTGATGAGAGACCTGAGTGCACAGGTTGACAACAATCTCATATTTGACCATCATGTAGCGGCAGTGGTCAGAAAAGCCATTTACTTGGTTCATGTCATAAGTAAAGGGATTGCATCCAGAAAGAAAGGAGGTTATTAACTCTCTGTACTCCTTCCTTATTAGGCCAATAATGAAGTATAACTCCCTGTTTGGTATGTACCTCCCCAAACACCTGCACCAGCTGGAAAGGCCACAGAAATACCTCACAAAGAAAATCCATGGCCTCCAACACCTGTCCTATGTGGACAGGCTCAAATCACTATCACTCTACTTGGTATTATACAGATTGCTTAGAGGTGATCTGTGTCTCGCCTAAAAGGCAATCTCGGACCCTGACCTACTATAGTTGCTCCATATCCATAAGTCTAACTCCTTGTGCATTACCCGATCAAAAGGCTTAAATCTAATATTCAACATTATCAAAACCTGCTGGAGAGACAGGCTTGTATCCCAGAGGCTGCTCGATCTCTGGAATAGACTCCCCAAACACGTCAAACAAAGTATGTTGCTGACCCTCTTCAAGTGCAACCTTGATGAATGGATGGGGAAACCACAGATTTGTGTGAGGGGTTCCATCTGTGTTCCTCATTGACAGGGGTGACAGATGCTGACTGAGGTTTCTTTTTTGGGGATAAACTATTGGCTAGGCTTGTAAGGGCCCCAGGGCCATTAGCCTGGTAACCTCCTATGATCCTATGTTTCTACTGTATATAGTGTGTAGAAATGTATTAATTTCTTCTGTATATAGCATATATAAATGTATTTGCTTCTGTTGCATGTAGTGTATACAAATGTATCCATTTCTACTACATAGTGTACATAAGTATATACATTTCTACTGTATATAGTCTATATAAATGTGTACTATATATAGATCTGCACTTATGGCTATCACGCTCAGTATTTTCTGTTTCTATTCTAGTTGTAACATTGTTGTCTCATTCTGCATTGGTTTGTACAGTGTTCTCTATTCCCTATTGTGGCTGAAAGAGACAGTAGACCAGTCCACCTACCTGTTTAACAAATAAATAAAAACAAATAAGTAAATAAAATGCAAATGTTAAACATAAAATATGTATTTGCTGTTTCAGTAGTAATGGACCACATAATTTGATCATTTTATATTTGTTTAGTTGTAAAATAATTTAAAGTGAATCTTCTGCTGACCTGCAAAGGAGGTTCAGCTTTTAGCTTTGTTTGCAAGTGTACTTTCACTTGTTATTTTCACCCAAGTTCATTCATACCTCTCAACTATACAGATTTTTGCAGAATGTCCAGATTTCAATCTCATATTTTTAGCCTGTTGCTCATAAAAATTGTTTTTTTGACAAATCACTGGGATGATTTAAGAATTAAAGTCACTAAATAATGACTTGTGTTTGAGTTTCAAACCATATATTTCAGAAAATGCATGTTAATACAAATCTTGTTATTCTAGCAACTTTCTAAGTTTATAAAAGCAATATTTAAAATGTGCCCCTATTTCTGGGCCTTTGTCCACCCATTTTGTCAGGCTTTGTCCAGATTTCTTGAGCTAAGAGTTTGAGAGGTATGGTTTGTGTATTTATTTATTGTTTGTTAACCAGGTAAGGCGGTGAGGTCCAAAATCTCCTTTCAGCCACAAATCATGCATTAGACAGAAGGTCATACGGTACAAAATCCATCAATATCATATGACAAAAACAAGGTTGGTTGCTCCTAATTTAACAATAAGTTGACAGTGTATAATAAATGCTTACAAATTTGATTAGTAGAAATGTGAAATAAGTATATGTAAAATAGCAGTTGTTATTTTTGTGGTTATGTGCACACAATATCCTGTAACATACAGGAAGTGCTCTGTTCTTTTTGATCAATTTAAAGGCTTTTTGAGAACAACAAAGAAAAAAGTTCTGAATTTAAGGAAAGTTGTGAATATTCATGGATTGTGAAGGGGTGCATGTTTCACTAACAAACAACTAAACATTACTGCTTTTAATTTCAAGTAACAGAAAACTGTTTTGTATTACAGTCCTTCCTCTAAAATGCCACCGGTCTTCAAGGATAGTCAAAATTATACAACTAGCTTAAAGGCTTTTATGCATGCAGTGGTTTCAGTGAGGGAAGGTCTCTTATAAACTGTTTATTTCAAATACTTCCTTAACAGGGATTGTTGTGACTTTTTTGCTTTTTATTTGTTGATTTGTTTTCAGGTTTATTTAAAATATTCTGATGTGGTTTTGACAATGTTTCAAAATTCTCACACAGCTTTCCCTGTGTTGGCATGATTACCATCTGATGTAATGATACAACAGTCTTGCCTCCTCAGGAGACATCCTGCTCTTTATATATTTTTTTCTATGTATTTGTTTATGCATGCATATATGTTTTCTTGATTTGATTATGCCATCTAAGAATATGGCATGTTTTCAGGGGTGATCTGAACAGGTACTCATAGTGACTAGGGAAATTTGGACAGAGTAATGAGGAACTTCCCATGTTCTTTTCTGGGTATCAAGATGGCCGACTGAAGTGACTTAATGCTGAGGAAAGTAATGTGGCAGTTGCCAGTGAGCAGGACTTTAATGAGTACTGAGTTAAGATAAGAAAGGGAAAAGAAACTACAGTACTATACAAGCTCAGCTGGATTTATGTGGCTTATATGACTCAAAGTTATAGACTATGATGGAAAAGGAGTAGCTGATAGTGTCAATGTCACAGGATAATATCGTGGAAAAATCAGACATTGACCAATTAAGTGGTGCAGAAATGGAAAGCCCAGCACAGGAAACATATTTGCAAACCAGAAAGTATTGCATGCAATGGTCAAGTAACAAGGCTGCTAAAGTCAGAGCAGTATGTATCATATACAGCTTCAGGGAAATGTGTGTGTGTGTGTGTGTGTGTGTGTGTGTGTGTGTGTGTGTGTGTGTGTGTGTGTGTGTGTGTGTGTGTGTGTGTGTGTGTGTGTGTATGCGTGGTGGGGGGCAAGCAGTTAATGAAAAGGAACCAAGAAAGTTTTTGATGCTGTATAGTTTCATTGATGAGACTGTTCCTGATACACATATCCTTTGGATTAATGTTTAAGGCACTTGTGGGTTTCTTGCATTGGAGATGTATGAAATAATTAATTTGGGAAATTAATTATCTTTTGATGTATGCTTTGAGAATGACTCTGTACTCTCTGTGGTGAAAAAGTTTCAAGAATTAGTGAGCAAGGGCCTTGGAGTGATTTCAAGGTGCAAATAGTTGTCCTGTCCATTAGAAAATAGATTAAAATGCAATTTCTTCTTTTAATGTAAATAATGATGTGATTAAAGAGACATTGCCTGAGATTTGTACACAAATGCTACCTGCCTGTATTCTGCTAATTTTCTGGGATGTCACTGTATGAAGTGGTTGACAGCTAATCAGATAGGCACCAGGCATTAAATAGAATCAGCATACTGAACAAAGGACTACATAAGAAAATAAAGATGCATCATTAATGGAACAACTATCACTAGGATGCTTTATAGAAAGAGCAGCTCTAGGGTAGAGTGAGTGATTAATATGGTGGGCATCCCAGCTAAAGCATTTTAACACAGTCATGTCAAAGTACTCTAACATGCTCAATGTAGCATTATTTTGCTGCATCTCCCATTCATCTGACAAAGTGCCTACCCAGTTCATTATATATATATATATATATATATATATATATATATATATATATATATATATATATATATATACATGTGTGTGTGTGTGTGTGTGTGTGTGTGTGATGAAATGGGGCACTGAACAAAGCAATAGGAAAACAGCAAGCAGAGATAAACACACAAGGGTAACCATAAGATATGAAAGGGTCTGCAGTAATGGTATTTCTTTTATTGGAAAACTACCCCTTTTGTAAGATTTACAAAAGGAAGGTAAGCAGATAAATAAATGAAGGACAGCTGTAGATGTGATAGTGGGAGAAAAGCAGATAGCAGTGGCAGACAGAAAATGACAGAACACAGATTCAGAGAGACAGAGGTGGTATACACACAAAAGTGGGGGAGAACTGTTGACAGACGCAGACAAACACACATGGGGGGGCAAGAGATGATGGGGAGGTCCAGACTTTGAACAAGGAATGAAGAATCACAACTCAGGAAGGGAAAGCAACAGGGTGTGGGAAGGGTAGGAACTTGGCAAAGATGGATGCCAGCTCAGGACAAAAGGCAACATTGTCAAACATCACTCATCTGGATAGCTGATGTTATAATCTGGTTGCCCACCTGGTGACCCAAATGATGAGTCCAGACAAATCTGTGACTAATCTAGTCACATCAGAAGGCATTCAACATTACTGATGCAGACATCCAGTTGCCAGAACATCTCAGCAGCCATCAACATCTGCAAATGGTCTAGAAGACAAAGGGAAACCCTTTATGTACACTTTTGGAAGAATATTCTTTGCCCACTTTCCCATGAAGCAGATGCAGAGGGCACCAGAGATGTCTGCAGGTCAGCTCCTGCAGGAGAATAGACAAATCTGGTGGCCACTGGTGACCCAGAACCTACAGCATTGGCCTGTACAGCCCAAGGTGACCATGGCCTTATGTCCTGCTCTTCTACAACTGGACACCTGCAGAAGGATGGCACAATGGAAAACATGATTACACACATGCTACAAATTTCAGTTATACAGTGGACTAATACAGATATCATACACATCCCACTGCTGGGAGAGGTGTTTCCATCTTTTGTGGCACCCAACAATATTTAGCTGCTGCTCATCTTCTGCTGGAAAACAAGGCACATACACTTATATTCCATGTACAATAGTTAAGATAGTAGATGGCAATGGTACTTAAAAAAATGTACATTTCAGGCCCCCCTCGTGAACCTCTACTTCCCAGTGATAAAGCATGTCAGAGGGGCACTGCTTCAGGCTATTGCATTTATGCTGGCACTGATCTCTAGAATGAGAGATGGCAGTGCCATGGCAATGGGGCAATTGCATCTGAAAATGATGGAAACAAGCATATGGCACAGTCTGATAACACAGTGACACTGTCTGCAACACTACAGGGGAGGGATTAGCCACATCCACCATTACAGCATACCCTGCAGAGGTAAAGACTCAGTGCATACCATCCACAGACATCCTGCACCTGTCAGAATATCACAGGTTCCACCTGTGTCTGCTAAACACGCAGCATCTGACATATGTAATATCTGTGAGGTGTGCATACCCACCATGGTTTGTGTAGAAGGTGGGGGGGTCACATTGCTGACATGATTAGCTTTGCCCTGCATATGGCTGTACTACTCATCATAAACCAGTGGATGTGCAGGTCAGTAAAACATGCACAAACAGCAATTACCCACAGCACTGTGGAGATGGTTAGCTTGCTCTGTGGCTTGTGAGATTATATGCACCAGCTATAGCATGGAGTATGGTGACATTGAGCACACAGTGCTATTGAGATCATTGGTGGCAAAATCTATCTCCAAAGATGCCTCCATGAGACATGCTGCAATATCTCTCCAGTCTGTCTCCAAAGTGCATGCAATCCATGGCCATGGGAGTGTCCATCGTTAAAATAGGAGAGCACAAGCCTTCACAATTCAGGCTACACAGATTGTTGATGCGAACACACTTATGGCAACAAGGTCTGCCACTTTGGTTCCTGGGCATCATCCAGAAGAGGGATGATGATGATGATAATCAGTCTCAAAACATGAGATACCCCCTCAGGGTGAAAATGCATGGTCCTGTAGTTCTATCCCCTTTCGTGCCATGGACCATATTGAGCACTGGCACTTCAAGTTAACATAGTGGGCATCAGTAATGGTTGGATTGTGGAAGCTTGACCTTATCACTGCAGGATATAGGCTCATATATTCATAGATGTTTAATAGGCTAATGACCATAAGGGCCTTTATCAAGCCTAGTCATGCATCTCAAATCTCTGATGAGGTCTGGTGCCCTTGATAAGCGTAAGCAGGAGCCTGGGATGTGAAATGTTTACAGGCTGCCTGTGTCCATTAGAGACATTGGTGCCAAACCAGGGATGAATTTCCTGTTCCCAATCCATTTGTCCAAGTTACAGTTGAAGTAAATTAGGGAGGATCTCTGCTTCACATGGATGAGGAGCCTGTTCCAGAGAAGGGGTAGTCTCTAGGATACATACCTGTCTCTCCAGCAGATCCTACTTATATCATAGGTAAGGTTTAAGTATTCAGAATGGGTAATTCTGTTACTGTTTATTTTGCAGATATGCAGGAGGTCCATCAGGTGAAGGTCTGGCAATGCCTTGTATTCCAGGTAGAGATATCCCATCAACAGCCTTTAGGAGATAGAATACAGGGATATGGCATTGAGGCAGTCTGCACAGGACATGTTACTTATGCGCTGTATTCTTTTAATAAGGACATCTGTGGACATTCCAATTGTTGGATATGCCTGGTTAGATATGAACTAAAGGGGGCATTGTACTCAAAAATAGGTCTGATGAATGCTGAATACAGTGGGACAAGGAATTTCTTGGACCTAGATGCCATACCTTTGTTTATAAGTTGCACAACATAGAATGATTTCCCCACTACTGTAGACACATTATGGTCAAAGACTAGATTACTATCTACGTGTGTCCCCAAGTCCCTGATTACTGGGTCAGCTCTTAGGGCTGTGTTGTCAATATGATAACTATCAAGGATGGATAACTTCCTGAAGGATGCTGTTATGCATTTTTTGGCATTTATTAGTTTTAGTCCATGGCTCTGACGCCAGTGTCAGCCCTTCCTGGAGAACATTTGTGTTGGTGGGGAATTCAATGACAGCTCCTAATTTTCAATCATCTGCCAATTTAGCCTGCCAGAAACCATTGACATTTTCCTTGACTTTAGAGAAGTAAATACCAAAAAGGAGCAGTCCCAAGACCGATCCCTGAGGGACTCTGCTTGTCACTGGTCTCTTTGTAGAGGTGGACTCCCCAATTCTAACTTCCTGGGAACTGCCTATGAGCCAGCTGGCTATCCACTAGGTGACATAAGGGTTTGCATGTAAACTCTTGAGTTTGTCAACAATGCCAGAGTGGGTTATTGTGTCAAATGCCTTGGCCAGGTCAAGGTAGGCAGTGTGAACCATTTTGCCCTCATCCATTGTTTTGGTGACCTTCTCAAAGAAGTCCAGCAGGTTGAGTAGGCATGACCTGCCCTTGATGAAACCAAATCGGGATGTGTCCAGTGTCTGGAGATTTTCTATGTCATTATTGATCATTTCCATGATAATTCTTTCCATGGCTTTGCATATGAAACTAGTGAGATTTATGGGTCTGTAGTTTTCAGGGTCTGTAGATGGCCCACCTTTGTACAGATGGTTGATTGTTGCTGTTCCCCATTCATGAGGCACAAATCCTATTTGGAGACCAAAGTTAAACAGCAATTCCAGATGGCCTGTTAGGTCATATTTCATGCTATTTAGAAACATCCCGGGATATTGTCTGGGCCAATTGTTGCATTGTTCTTGGTCTTAGAGAGAGCATTAAGGATCTGTTCCATAGTGATAGCAGGGGGAGTTATATTTGAAGGTGTTTCCTGAGGGAAGATTGGGGGGGAGAGCAAAGCTGGAGCTGAATTTATCAGCCAATATGTTTGCTGTATATTCTGGCTCAGTATAGGTGACTCCATAGGCAATGATCTCTGCATACAAATGTGTATTGCCTTTTCAGGTTGAGGACATAGCTAAAGAATGCTTTGTGGTTGTCCTTGGCCTGGGAGGCCAAATTTACCTCACATTTGGCTTTGGTAGGCTTTATGTGTCCTCTAAGATTTTTTTTTTGTTTAGTTTGAGGAGAGTTTATTTATCCTGTCGGGTGCTGCAAGTCTTGATTTTTGCCATGATTTTCTTCCTTCTTTTATACAGCCTACTGATGTTGTGATTCCACCAGGGTTGCTTGTTTTTTTGAATTAGTTCTGGACTTCTTCCTGGTGGGTACAGCTACCTCTGTGATATATTAATATGCTTGTATAGGGTTTTTGAGAACAGGTCTGCATAGGCAGCGGTGTTCTCAGGGATTATGGGGGCTTGAAATGTTGCCAGGTTATTACTTAATAGTAGGAAGTTAGCTGTTGAGTAGTTTCTGAATATTCCAGTGTTAACTTGGGATCTAGGTTTTATTGTTTTCTTCAAAGGATACAATTTTGTGGTCTGACCTTACCAGAGAAGACATTACACTAGAGTGTGTGCAGCACTCTCCCTTATTAGTGAGGACCAGATCCAGTATGGTTGCATCCCTGGTCAGGGTACTGACACTCTAGTCCACGAAATTTGTGTTTACAAAATCCAGGAATCTCTGTACCTGTATGTTTGGTGTCATATATGATTCCCAGTTAATAATGGGGTAATTAAAGTCGGCCGTGAATATGGTATTGGGTTGGATGGTGAGAGTTTCTTATAGGTTTAAATATATGGTATGTTTTCTTGGGTCATAGAAGGGGACCTATAGCTTGCAAGGAAGTGGCATTGGATATTTACTATGGCAATTTGGACTTAGAAATGTTCAAGTACATTGTCTGTTTCACCAGCCTTGAGGTATATTTATTTTTGATGTAAAACAAGACAACTCAGCCTTTAGTCCCTGTCTGTGTAGTAGCTGGTCTATATGTGTGAAAGGCATTATAAACTGGCACTGTCAGTGTGTTCTTCTTGGCTTTAAACCATGTCTCATTGACTGAACAGACATCAGCATTCTCTAGGGTGAGGAGGCCTGCCCTGTCCTGCATTGCTTTGTGATATCACGTGTCATTTTATTCTGAGTTCTTAATGTTGTGGCCCATCGTTATAGATCAGACACCATCTCTTTGTCAGTGCTGCAATGTACTGCACCTACTTCTCTGTCAGCTCTGGTTCTGCTGCTGACTCCCACCTTGCCCTCCTGCTGTTATTATAACTGGAATGGAAGACACTGCCAAGGTGTTTGCTTACTGGTCCGTCAGCTTGTGCAGTGCCATGTTGTACAGCATGATGAGCATAATAAAAATCTTGCTGCAGATGTATGGAATGTACTGCAATACCCCTCCTGAGGTGTTTCAACATTAGAAGCATCCTATCAGTAGTCTGAACACATTTACTAAATTTCATGGTCCAGCATCAACTGTGTTATAGGCCATTTCCTGTAAGGTTTAGGGGTTGAGTATGGAGGGCATCAACCAGCACTGTAGGGTATATTTCACGGCATATGGAACACATAACAAACCATGTTTTATTTGGTTTACTCTCTTCTAGGATGGTGCTTGTGTATACAGACAAAGCCATTGCTAGGACATTTGTTGTTCATTCCTGTATATTGGCACCCATCTGCCAAAACCTGAGGACCAAAAAAAAAGTTTTCCCAAAGTAAAAAAAATAAAATCTCATATATGTGGCAAGGTAGAAAGCTGCCTTGTTACAAATACAAGAAGCACCTTGCTAAAATTACAAGCATCTGCTGATTGCACCCCATAACAACTTGCATCCAGAATAGCTGCCCCCCTTTGTCCCACCCTTGTTATGTAACTATATATAGACCAGTCTATCTAGCATATGTTTGCTCTGATCAACCACATACCCCTGTGGGAAGTCAGCTCAAAGGAACCTTTTAGTACAAGTCAGACATTTGTCAAATGTATGAATCATTTAAGTGATTTAAGCCCTCATAGCGCAAAGTCCTCAACATTACAGATCAGCTACCAATTCAGGGAGTAGAAGACTTTCCCCTTCTTCCTAACTAAGTACAGCCTTGTTTGCAACATGTGTACAACTTATTGCTCCAAAAACACCAAGAAAATGTACTTCATAAAGTGCCCACATTATGCTGGTTCTCTCCTTTGCTGTCCTGGTGAACCAGATACACTCCTTAACATGCTGCACTACAATGTCAAGGAAATGTTTTATGATTTGTAAGGCTGATGTCTGTGATGTATTTAATGCATTTCCCATAAGTCATTGTTACCTATAGTTATGATGGTTAAGGTTACACTTACTTTAATATCCACAAAAATGGGCATACCATGCATCACTCTCAGTTCCGCTTGTGGGTGGCACAGTTCATCTACATTCATTACAGTCTCACTGTCCACTCTGAAATGACCCACAATCTTCTGGTCTGTAAGACAGTAGTCTGTCACTTGCAATCTCTACCTCCTCCATTAGCAAATATGGCTGAGAATCATAACATTGTGGCACCGGCTCTGATTGCACCTACTAATGCATGCTGCTGTATTACTGCTGCTGTTAATTCTACCATCAATCATGTTGCGTACACTTTGAATTTTTGTTTTCAAAATGGGATGGTGTGTGGCATAGTGTAGCCTTTGTATACTTTTCTGAACTGGTCCAACATTTTTGGTGTCCTCATTTACATATTGTGTCATTTATTTGAATAGAGTTCCTCATTTACATATCACTATACAGTCATTAGCATTCGCTACATCTTGCTATTTGTCATTTGTGCAGTCATTCTACCTATGTCTTAGAATCACCCACACCCTGTACATTGCAACTTCCTGTGCTAACTTGCACTAATCAATGTGCTACATGTCTTAATCACAACCATTGATTGGTTTCTGTGAAAAGGAGCATTCACTTAAGTGAGAGACTCTAATGGCTTCTGGACTGTGGGTATAGTCTTTGATTTGAAGATGTAACATGGATAATTGATACATATACCAACTGTGTTAATAGTAATAGGTTACAGAGGTTATTCCTATGACAGAGATCAGCCTGAAGGATGCTATTAGTTTAGCTTGACTGAAAATTTAGTTAGAAAGCACCCTCGAAGAAGATGTAAAATATGTGGTAAATGGAGGCATAACAAATCAAGCATATTGTGGAATGTACAAAATGCAAAATAAAGGGCCATTTCTGTGTGAACTGTACAGAAGTTGTAAATGCAGAAATACAAAATACTGAAACTAATACAAAATACTGAAACTAAGGGTGGTATTCATAGTCATTATGTGAACTCATAAAGGCTAGCCACGCTGCCCGAGAATGAGAGCAGCAAGCCATGATGGCTATATAGTGAATAGGAGTAAGCAAACAAAATAATGAGATGTAAATGAGAAATTATGTAAAACAGTGTATGCTAATGAGGTCTTCTCCTGCATACTTGTTATTCATAGTCAAAGTTTCTCACTTTTCTGTGCTTACCAGAGATTCATTATAAAAGGCAGAATGACACCTATCAGTTGTCTGAACACACCATTGGTCATACTGAAGGGAACCCCCAGACTTATCCAGACACCTAAAATAACTCTTCAACATATGCTATGCAATCTGAGATGATGCTGTCATTTGCTGCTAGCTTAGCTCTTTACTGGTGTGAGATGCTTGCCTTGGCCGAGCCAAGACCACTTGCAGCCAGCAGCACTCACTGGCCAAGAAGGCAGAGATATAGGGAGAGAATAACTTTATAATCTTCACAATGAGGAGATACTTGAAATGTTCAAAGTGGACAGGAATACAGTAAGGCCCTTTTTGAGTATGTATGGCCCCACAGGAGGACCAGAGGGATGCATGCCTTTTCTATCCCTGTGCATATGGAGGAATGTATAGCCCTTACTATATTTGCTCAGGAGATCTCCCAGAGTCAGACTGGGGATATGCTGGGTATCTCACAGATCAGGTTTCTGCAGTGAGGGTACTTCAGCAGTTCCTGGATGTACTCTTGTAACATGTGGATAAGGACATTTGTTTTCTGGTGTCACCTCAGGACCAAACCAAGACTATGAGTGTCTTTTTTCTGAGTGGCATGTTTTCCTGAGGTACTCAGTACAATAAATTGCACCCATGTAGCAATTAGGGCCCCATCTGATCCAAGGAGGGAGCAGTACTTCAACAGGAAAGACTAACATTCCACCAGTTGCCAGGCAGAGAGTGATGCAAGGGGGTCCATCACCAACCTCTCTTTCCAGCATGCTGGTTATGCACATGATTCCAACATCTGGTACACTAGCTTATTCTACAACCTTTTCCTGCATGGTAGGATGCTAAGTGGTCATCTTGCATTTTACTTTATTCATACTAAAGTGTATTGCTGACTTCTAAACCACTTTTCCTTGTTTTGTTTCCCCTCCATCCTTCTCTCTTTTTTTTCTTTTAGGTGATGTTGGATATCCACTGGAACCATGGCTCGACACCAGTGAGAAATCCAAATTGAGATGCAGAAGAAAACTACAACATAGTCCTATCCCAGACCCATATTGTCAGCAAAATGCTCTTTGGCCAGTTGAAGGGTTATTTTAGGGGTCTGGATGGTTCTGTGAGTTCCCTTCAGTATAATCCAGCTACTGTATGCAGAAAAGGGGAGCCCAAACAATCGTAGAGGTCAAATACCTGGAATCAAGTTGTTATGGACACTAACACTGTCAGTGGAAGGAATCATACATTAACAAAGTGCAAGAAGATGGCAGATTATACTGTAGGATGTGATAGAGCCAAGATGAGTCAGAATGCAATTGCTTGTATCAGTACTGCTGGGGTCTCAACAATTATTTCATTAACACCAGATGAGAAATACCTCCTTTTCATCCATTGGGATGACTGTGACACAGAAGATGATGAGACTGGAATAATCAGAGGTAATGTGGACACTGGCTATTACCAGAACTACAGCACCAACACAGATCTGCTAAGGAAGGTTGGTGTAAAAACAGCAGCATAAATTTACACAGAGAATTGAATGCTGACTTTATCCCTGGTTTTATATTATTTTTGCAACTAAAACAATATGCCACAGTCGTACACAAAATAACTTTTGATATAATCATCATTCAAACAGCAGAATAATGTAAGAATGTCTGCCATCACAAAAAAAAAATAAATAAAAACAGTAACTGACACAAAATCCATAGTTAGAGGCACATGCTGAGTCTTAATCTAGCCATAAGGCTGTACTGAAGTAATGTTTGCACCGTCATGATTGCATTCACAACAGTACGCCAAATCACTGTGTTAACAGACCCAGCCTTCTCATAGCCCCTACCACTTACTTGTATTCATAATATTGTAATTTTTCATTCAGGAGTGACACTTAGAAATCTCCTGGCAAAGACACATGTATCTTGAGCCAACAAAACATCCTGGACTTCAGTTCTTCACAATTAAATCACTGCATTACTACTGTGTGTGCACGATCACTAAATAACACTAAAATAAAACCTTCTCAGTGATCACTATGCATTGCCACTGCTGCTATAATAAATTTCCATTTCCAAATGACAGTTTTACAGTATTCATTTAAGCCATTGTATACCCATTATATCAGTAAAGCAACCATTTCTTTAAGTACTCATTAATCTTATAGCATTTTCAACTGTTTCATATTAATTTTCAATATTTGCATTTTTTTTGCTTATGTTAAAATGTCCACAGTTTCCTAAGCAATTTGTAACCTAATTCAAGTAATCACAAGTTAATATGGCAGAGTTAAAGTTCATAGTCATTTATGAATATTATATGCAAATTAGACCATTTTATGCTTAACTTTATGAATACACGAAATTGTAAGGCAACTTATCTGTGTAACTAGGCCTCGGCTAGTCATGAGCATTGCCTTGGGGTCAGTGTACATGTTGAGGATAGTGGTGGAGTCTGCAGAGGTCCCCATCAATTTCCAGAATGCTGTGGGTATGTGTGGATAACCTCAGTTATTCTCTAACCCGACTATGTTTAGAAAAGGTACAACAAAGTCACATGCATCTGAGTTTGCATCATCTGGCATACCTCGTCAACTCAAAGCACTCAATAGTAATGTATTTTAGCTTTTCCCATTGGGGTCACCACAGCAGAACTCCAGTCCACTTATGATTGACAGTAGATTTTTACGGTGCAGAGGTGCCAGCCCGACGCCTAACCTTCAACGAAGGCACACCCATTTGCGTACACACCTACCTGCATGTTTTTAACATCACTTGACCTCAGGGAGGACATGCAGACTCCACACAGAAGGTGTTTCAGATGAGAAATGAACCGGAGAACCTCTTGCTGTGAGGCAACAACACTAATGCTGCACCACCGCAGCCTAAAGATTGGTACTGACACACACAAGAATATCTATTTCTTCAAAAAGCCTCCCTAAAAAACATTAATATTACTACTGTACTGCATGAAAAATGCATAAAAATGTTATTCCTTCATAACATTTATGTATAATATTCAGCAAAATCAATGCACAGCAGCAGTATAAGTTGCAAGCAAGACATAAAATGAAGATTTCATTAATGACTTTCATCCACCATATAATGAAATGTGAATGTATTCTTTTAAAAAATATGTAGGCGACAATGCATTTTTGGTTAAACCAAACATGAGAAAAATAGCACAAGGTCTAACATTGTTTAACTGTGTTTAATGTGTGATGTCACACCCTAGAGGGAGTGGCTTTAAACCTGTGCACCACAGCCCTGCTCTTCCTTTCTTCATTCTGGTATTGGTACTTCAATTGATGGCGGCACCTGTAAATGAACAAGGCAGTACTCCAAGCTGATCAGATAAAGAGGCCAAGATAATGCTGTACCTACTGATTGATTTGTACCTGCATAAAATCCAGGTGTGCATTAGAGGGTCTGACTTGAAAAAGATTGACATCTGGCAGGGATTGGGTGAGCACTTGTCATTACTAACAGGGATCACCCACTCTGGCCCCCATTGCAGACACAGGTACGATAATCTACAGAAGTATAGGCCTTACTAGCTGTCTGACTGGGTAGCTCAGGAAGCAGTGAGGAGGTCAGAGTTCTATAGTAAGTGTTTCTTTTTTCTTTTAAATCCTATCAAACATAGGTTTAAAAATAAGCTATAAAACACTTGCATAAATTAAGGCAGATGCTACGAGAAATATGTTTAATTGCAAATATCAATCTGTATGTTATTATAATGCAAAAGAAAGCATAAACATATTTGTAAACAGAACTGCATCTGTATACAAATATATGGGATGTTTATGTGATAACATAATTGTCTGTATGAGTGCAAATAGGAGGCTATATCAATACTCACTCATCTGGGAGCCATCTTTAAAATGTAGTAAGGCAAATAACTTACATCCCCATTATAAGCTTACATTTTACTTAATTGTTGTATAAATCTTGTGGTCCAGTTTAGGCCCCCTCAACCCTGCCCCCTATTCCCACCCACCCCAGTACTGTTAAATTTATACTGTCCTAGCCACTCCCCCTTCTTTTTCCTCCCAACCAGCATCTCACACATAACTAAGTGGCCCTCCTTCTCTACAACCCAACTTTTCTCTTTCCTTTCCTACCAAATCCTGGTTGAAAATTGTGCCCTATAATGGCCAGGCCCCTTGCTATGCTAGCATCAACAAAAACACTAGTATTTTCTCTACTCTCCCTGATGCTCATCTTTTATCTCCTCACCACCTATAAAAACCAGGACCACAACAGATTCCAGTACCCAAAATGTGAAACTACCACCCCAGACTTCTCTTACAAGTTAGCTTACCTAACTATCCCCCACACATCCAAACCCTCATTCCCTTTACCTCATCACCCAATTAAAACCTTAAAATGTAATCCAAGTGACAAGCACTAAGACATATTCATAAGTTTCTAAAGCTCATAATCAGATTTTAATATAACCTCATTACAGATGGGACATCCATCCCAACCCTGGCCCATCTCCACTTGGTGACAATAGGGCCTACACCATGAACCCCATCAACAAACTACCCCTTAACAGTCCTGCAAATGCTCTCCTGACATTTCACTTGAACATTCAAAGAATAAATAATAAAATCCCCAACCTACATGCCCTCTTAGCAGTTCATTCCCCAGACATAATGTGTCTTACAGAAACTTGGCTTAAACCTACTACTGCTGATAATGCGGTATTAACCCCAAGCTATAACATACACCAATTAGACTGAACAACTAAGAAGGGAGGTGGGATAGCAGTTCTTTACAAAAATACATTGTATTAATAGAGATCCAGTTCAACCTTCCCCATTTAATAACGCAGAAATCCTCATTACCAAACTGCAAATTAACAATAATAAGAGTATAAATATTGTCTACATTCCCCCAGGCAATAAAATAAGCATTCTGGAAGATATCTTCCAATGGTTATCCACTAGCTACCTCCAAGAAACCATTGTTTCTTGTGATGTTAACACCAACTGGTGCACCTGCTCAGCTGAATCCCCTGTCACCCATATAAATCTGTTTGGGTTCACACAAATAATAACCTCCCCCACTAAGATTAGTAAACCCACCATTAGGGAAAATATCTTAGATTGGGTACTTATCAATAGCCACCCAAGCTTGTATACAGCTGGGACTCTCCCTGATGACCTAAGTGATCATTCATTAACTTATATTATTAAGCATAAGTCAGAAACCCACCACAAGACTATGTACAAAACAATCAGAAATGATAAAAAGTTCAAACCTAACTTCCTAAACAAACTTAAATTGGTCAACTGGTCAATCCTAAATAATCTACCACTAGACGATGCCGTAACTTTCTTTAACAATAAATTCCTGAGCATCCTTCACACCCATGCTCCTGCATGTACTATAAAGATTAAATCTAATACTGCTCCATGGCTCACAAAAGAAACTAAGATAAAAATCAAACTTAGAAATATATCCTGGGCCAAATGGCGAACAGCTAAAGTCCCCCTCAACCAAGTGAGATATATTCAACTTAGAAATGATACAAAAAAGCTCATTTTGCTAAACAAAAAAAACCTACTACCAGAACCTCCAATTTAAACAACAAAACAATCCCCCAAAGTTTTGGGCAGGTATTAACCGACTTCTTCATCCAGGACAATTTACGACCTCAACTCCATCAAACTACCCCCATAAATCCTCTAAAACTGTTGCCACTGTCTTTAATAACTTTTTCACTGAAACTATTCAATCCTTAGCTAACCAACTTACTCCCACCCTCTCTAACTTTATCACTAACACACCCAGTTCTCATCCCCCCTTTAACTTCCAACCTGTCTCTACCACTTTTATCTGATCCCTTATCAAAAACCTGAAACCAACCACCCTTTGTGCTGACTTCCTTCCTGCAGAGTACATACAAAAAGCTGCCAATGCCATAGCATTCCCCATCTCTATCCTAATCAATAGAACACTAACTGATGGAACTATTCCCTCAATCTGGAAAATATCCCATGTTATCCTACTCCACAAAAGTGGAAGTTCAACAGAACTGTCCAGCTACAGACCCATTGCCATGCTTCACTATTAGTGAACTTAATGAAGAAGTGCATTCATAAGCAGCTTATGGGCTATCTCATTCAGAACGGTCTGTTTGCCAACTCTCAGCATGGCTTTAGGCCACATCACAGCACCACCTCTACCCTCTTTTCTTTTACAAAAAACATATTCCAAAATAGGAACAACAATAGGCTATCTTCAGCCCAATTTCTAGACCTGTCAAAGGCCTTTGATATTGTCAACCACAAATTATTCATCCATTCCCTAAAATCCATCTCCCTATATAACCATGCTAGTCAGTGGTTCCTATCCTATCTGAATGGCAGACAACAGGCTGTATTATGGCAGAGCAAACTGTCCACTTTGCTACCTCTCACCCTTCTAGGTCCTCTACTCTTTTCTATCTTCATTAACAATCTTCTTACTGTCATCCCTGATGCAGCCTGCATTCAATATGCAGACTATTCTACCCTGATCTGTATGGTCTCCTCCCCTTTAGACCTGCAAACCTTAATACAAAACACATTTAACACAGTTGAAAATTGGCTCTCTAATCACCATCTGTTGTTAAATCCCAACAAAACTAAACTGCTCCTCTTTACTCCCACTAGTAGATCCAGCCCATTGTCCTTCTCCATAACATCCAACAATGGTACCTCTATCTCTCCAGATGACCATACTAAGCCTTTAGGAGTAATAGTGGACAGTAATCTCAAATTTGATCTGCATATCAATAAAAATATAAAAACCATTAATAAGATGCTTGTCTCATTATATAGAAGCAAACCTTTTCTAACTCCATTAGCTAGGACTGCAATCACCCATTCACACCTACTCTCTACCCTTCTATAAGCCTCCCCCATACTGTCCAATTTGAGCAAAACTGAACTTAATAAGCTCTCTCACTGTTACAACCATATTTCCAGATTTGCCGAAGGCTCAACATATGGAACACATCACTGTCAAAACCCCAGTCTTCTCGGGTGCCTAGAACTGCCTAGCCTACTTCTGTTCAATCAGCTTATAGTAGCAGACAGAATTCTGTATCACCCTGAATCCGGCACTCAGAAATATCATAAAGCCATACAGTAATTCAAGGCAACTACGATCATCCAATAAACTGTTGGTCCAAACCCACAAAGCCATTAACTCAGCTGGCAACTCCCTGTTTGCCAACGTCGTTGGTAAAACTTGGAATTCACTTCCATCTAACCTTACCCTCGAACCTTCTTTAAGTCTCTTCAAAAAAGGCCTCAAACAGTATTTTAAAGAGCACTGGCTTTGTCCCTGTACTAACCCTGATTAAGCACTACTTATTCAATGCCTTATTTAAATTAATATTGTACATAGCTCTTGCTCATAATAGTTTGCTGCAACCTGTTGTTTTTGTATACCATTACACACTGTGTATATTGCGAGTACCTACTAGATGGCTTTGTAAATATGTTTGACTCATATCTGTTATGCTCTATCTGTGTTATCTGGAGCTTTTCTCCCTGGGCCTCCACTGAAAGTGGACATATATCCAGTCGGACTATCCCGGTCAACAAATGTAAAATAAATAAATTAATTAATTAATTAATTAATAAATAATGCATATGTATGAGTAAAGAAATATATATAAGCATGCATATAGGTATATGTCTGTAAAATACAGATGTACATCTGCATGAATAAGCTTACAAATGCTTTTTCATGAATATAAATGTATGTATTTAAACACAAACAAAAAAATATTTGCATTGCCACACAATTTCATTTACTGTAGGTATTACTTAAGTTATTAGTTTAAGTACATGTAAACCATTTTTGTAAAGAAATGGTTCTGTTTATGTAGAATAGTATAAAATTTGTTTAAGACAGTCATTTTTTTCACATTATTAATTGCACAGATGGCTGAACTCAGTCAGGCACCACACCCTGGTCTGAGTAGAGGTTCTGGGGTGGAGGTTGCAGTATCAATTGAATGATAAGCATATATTTTATTGAAAGATGATCTGCTGTATTAGTTCTGCATACATATTTAAACAACCCCCTTGTATGTTTACAGTTATTAAGCAGAATTTTTTCTAAGTACACATTATTGCCATAAAGTATACATACAACATTCATCTGTAACAGTAAATATGTTTTGTTTAATGAAGGTTAAACTGAGAGCAAGTAAAAAAATCTATTCAACTGATACATTTTTGTTTGCATGTGTGTGTGTGTGTGTGTGTGTGTGTGTGTGTGTGTGTGTGTGTGTGTGTGTGTGTGTGTGTGTGTGTGTGTACAGCTTCTTTTTCTACCTGAAGTAATTCCAATATTAAATAAAACTGCAACATAGGTATGCAAACCATAGCAGCTGAAAGTACAGCCTAGACTGAAAATGTACGGTGAGATTCCAGATAACGTCGGACTGCCAAACAGACAAAATGAGCACACACAATGTATTAGTATGAAGGAAATATTTGCATATTATGAGAATTCAGATGTGAATAAATGTTTAAAGGAATAAACATATATGCTAAGCAAGTGTGACAGTAACAGAGTATTAGTGTCGTATCAGAACTGTTAAGGAAAATGGTGAAGTGCAGGTCTTCTCTAGCTAGCCGAAGAGGAAATTGATTACCAATGCAATCAGGAACATAGGAGAATTAAGAAATTTCTTGAGTGTGTTGGTAAGTATGAATAAAGTAATAAATGCTGTATTTTTGTCTTTATTTGATTTTATGTATATATAACTGCAAGAGTATTTATAAAGAATGGTAATAGAAGGACTAAAGTGCTTTCAGTACAGTATTGCAACCAAATCCATGTCAGGCAGAAATATCAAATGTATTACCATTTCTTGTGTTGCTATCAGTATACTACAAATTTAAACTCCACCAACTATTGACAGCAATAAGCTCATTGTTCCTGTGTATGAATATGCACTCCCCATACATTTTGTTTTACTTCAATAAAGATTTAAGAAAAATAAAATTGACTGATAATAACTTGAATGATGTGCAACATTACATTAAATGTATTGTGCGTATTTGTTGTCTCCCCCCCCCCACTTTTTCTCTTTTCCTTATTTTAATTATGCATTCCTTTGTACCTTTTTTTTATTTACTTTCTCTCCTATTTCTTTTCATTTATTTACAGATCCAAATTCCTCTGGAGCAGCCCAGCCACATACCTCCTGGGTTAGGAAAGTTTACTCATTGCCTGTCCAGTGATGTCTGCACAATGTTGGAAAGGTGGCACCAGTCATGTAGGTACCCTGGCATGTGGCAGCCAAGCAAGCCTCACTGATTGAAGGTTTCAGGATTTGGTTCAGAGCATGGTGGAGAAGGTTGTGGACAGACACGTTCAGCTACTTAAGGCCTCTCTTCAGTGGATAGAAGACTTCTTGCCCCAGCCAGCACCAAATACTGCACCATCACAGACCTCTGTCCCCTCTACATTGGGTCTTCCACTGCAAACCATTTGGCAGTGGAAAAGCTTAAGGCCTTGTGGATTGAGGACACTTCTTGGTCTGCACGCCTCTTCACTTCCTTCCCCTCATCCACACTGCTCTCTTATTTAAAAAAAAACAGTGGGTCTGTTCCCCTACAAAAAATTTTGTACCCCTCTTCTCCCAACTCCACCAGCGCAATCCTCCTGATGTTTTCTTTCTGTATTCCCCTCTTTGTTTTGTCTTCCCTTTTTCAGTCTTTCCTCTGTCCCACTTTTCATTCTTCTAAGAAACCCATCAGGGTGTCCAAATAAAGATATCCATATATAAAACATTTTAAACCTCTTACTAACACAAAAACTGCACTGTCCACCACTTGCCTTAACCTTTCAAGCTTGACTGCAAATAGCCATGTTTATCCACAGTTTTTAAATATATACAAATTCATGCTTACCAAATGCCTTTGGTTTTCCTTATTCAGTGTGAGTAAGCTGTGGTTACTGTAACTGCACATAGGCATAGCAGCAGTCTTTGCAGATAACCACTATGCAAATGCAAAACCAGGACTATGAATACCACTTTAAAAATGTTACTAATCAAAAGTGCAGAAGTAAATTTGATATTTAGAGTTAATTAAAATAAGCATAAGAAATGAGTGAGAATGTAATTGATGACGTGGTGAATATGGTGGTGGGGAGACAAATGTAAATGACTACAAAGCAGGGAGGATTCTATAATATAAATATATTTTCTTGCTGGTTGAGCCTGAAGAAATGTCTGGAAGAGATGAAAAGAAATCTGACAGTGTTATAAATAATTGGAGTGAAGTTGGTGAAAAGAAAGTGAAAGATTAAATTGTATACCAAGGATAAGAAATAAAAACTGACAACAGAATGTAAGATGCTAAACTGAAATGATAACAGCATGAGGCAATAATCTAGAAGGTATGCAATACTGAACTGGCTTAAAAAGAAATAAGTGAATGCATGTTTTTACAGGACATATATTATGTTTCAGAGTTTGAAGGAGGAAGAATGATATGGTTTATTTGTCTGGAAGACTATTCAGGTGCAGCTATATTAATTAATAAGTAGTAAAGTAATTAGAATTTAGAATCAAAGAATATTCTATTGTAGTTCTAGCTAGGGTGTTAATATTTTAAAGGAGTCTTATGTATATGACTATACATATAAAGCATGTGTGTGTATATACAGTATACACACACACACACACACAAACACACACACACACACACACACACACACACATATACATACATGTATATTTATAGATATGTATATGTGTGTGTATGTGTGTGTGTTTTGTGTGTAGATATATATATATATATATATATATATATATATATATATATATATATATATATATATATATATATGGGTCCACTACAGAATCCTGAAAGCTCATAATCCCGAAGCCCAAAATCCTGAGACCAAAATCCCAAAAATTCAAAATCCCGAAAGCCCAAAATCCTGAAACACAAAATCTTGAAAACACAAAATGGACATACTGACATCATTGTGGCTTTGCTATTGTTAGCCCTGTGGTGTTAGGTCATGCGTTGGGTTCAGGTAAGTAAGCAGTTGGTTTTATGTTAGGGTTAGGGGCGGTTTAAGTGAGTTAGGGTTAGAGTGCAGGTTAGGCATGTATGCAATAGTGACAAATATTGGGGTTGGGGGCGGTTTAAGTGAGTTAGGGTTAGGGCGCGGGTCAGGTGAGTGTGCAATAGTGATGGACCTTAGGGTTAGGGTTAGAGTCAGGGTCAGTTGGTAGATATTAGTGTCTTTATACTGACATATTAGCATTATTTGTGTTTTCAGGATTTTGGGCTTTCGGGATTTTGAATTTTCGGGATTTTGGTCTCAGGATTTTGGGCTTCGGGATTATGAGCTTTCGGGATACTGTAGTGGACCCATATATATATATATATATATATATATATATATATATATATATATATATATATATACATATACTTTATATGTATATACATATATATGTATATGTACGAGCGTGTTTGTGTGAGTACCCTTACCACAGACAGGAAGACAGACAAATTATGTGAAAAATGTGAAAGCCATTTAATAGTGATTGGCTGTACTGTATGTGTGGATGACTGTAATGGTTAACTAGAGAAGAGGGGTTACAGAAAGAATGAAGAAGGCACCAGAGTGCTGAAGGTGATGAAAGAAATCTTGAGAATGGCTAACTAGTGAATAAAACATGAAGAATAAACATCTTAAAGAGCTGAGATTTTAACAAAAATAGATTATCTGACTGAAAGTAAGAAAAGAAAAACAAGTCTGAGAGTGTGAGTTGTTTCTGTGTGTGGGTACGCAAATGTTTATACAATGTGTATACTTATATATTATATATATATATATATATATATATATATATATATATATATATATATATATAGTACTTACGTATTATCGCAACCAGATTTTTGCGATCGTAAAGGTTGCTTCCCGATAGTGAAATGTGTCCGGTAACATTTTAAAAATGGGAGACGATGTGTTTTCTTTGACAAGGAAGGGTCTTTTATGCAGGGTTATGAATACAAATTAGAAAAATAGTGAACTGTCTATGCATGCACTTCCCTGGTGGCAGCATGTCATTGCATCTTCCCGGTTACTGAAATCACTTCCATGATTACACGTAGTAAGAGCACTTTCCCAAAACATCTCATTGCCGGGCAATGCTCTCTTCTTCCTGTACTTTGTGGCTGCTAGCAACCGTTTTTTTTTTTTCTTTTAATTTTGACCTGAAGATGTCTTTACAAGTAGTACCCCCCCCCCCCAAAAAAAAAGTGACCAAAACCATCATGACAGGGTCTGCCTTTGCCTTCTCTGAAGGCTGCTTCCTTCCACACTGTCAAAATAATCCGTTTGTCAGAACAACAGCAGGCATTCTAATTCAAGCGTGCGTGTGTAAGGCACTCTGAAAACACGAAGCGGGTTTCCTCAAACGTTTTTCTTCCCCTTCACACAGACCCTGTAATGGAAAGCTAGTCCACAACAAATAAAACAGACCCAAAATACCACCTTACAGTGGTTTGTGGCCTCTTTTGTACAGAAGTATTGTAAATTCGCAACCGCGAAAATCTGGTTGCGATAATACGTAAGTACCATATATATATGTGTGTGTGTGTGTGTGTGTGTGTGTGTGTGTGTGTGTGTGTGTGTGCGTGTGTGTACATGTGTGTGCATACACAAACACACTTACACACACACACACACACACACACACACACACACACACACACACACACACACACACACACACACACACACACACACACACGCACACATGCATGCACACATGCACGCGCGCACGCACACGCAAGCGCACACACACACACACACACACACACACACACACACACACACACACACACACACACACGGTTATAATGTGCAGTGCTACTGATCTCATTTTTTTTCAGTTACAGAGCTGTATGTTCAGCTAAGAGAAGTGGTGGAAGAATGCTAGTTGCTATCAGAAATCTGGTTTACTTATTTATTCTTTGTTTGTGTGTTACCTGGTAGGACAGCTAATCTATGTCATGCCCTTTTCAGTCATGATCCAAGCATAAGGGGTACATGTTTTTCATAAGCAGTGCTGATGATCTCAGTCTTTTTTATCTTTACAGAGCAATATGACCAGCTAACAGTACTGGTAGATTGGCAGATAATGCCTGTTGGGCTTCCTGCTAACTAGCAAGAGGGTGTCAACATGAAGTGGAGACAGTAGTGGGCCAGGGTCCATGTGGTGCTACCTATGAAGCAGAAGACTGTGATGCTGAGAAATGTGGCATAGCACATCATCACTTTTCTGATGTCTGCCACGTTGTGGTTGTCAGCCACAAAGAATTTCACTATTACAACCTTATCAGGCAGATGGTGCTGCAGCTGTTCCATAGTGTCTGTAATGTCCCTTATACCATAACAGCCATGGTATGAGCTCTAATGGGTGAAACATACCCATCAAAGACTGTTAGATACATGATGTCTGGGCAGGCTAACACTTTCAAACTTCTGAGGAGGAGGAGTATCAGCCCAAGCATCATGTGCTGTCATCACCATTCTCTTTTGTAAATTTCTAGAACCACTGAACTGAGCATCTCTTGCGTCAGAGTCTAGAAGCACTGCCTTGAGGCATATCTTGTGAAAAAGGGAGATGCAACCTCTGATGATCAAATCCTGAAATCAGGTGCCAGTAATGTCCACTACTCCCACAGTACTTAGTGTCCATTGACAGATTCCCTTACCCATGCTCTGTGCATTCGCTATCCCAACAAATCCACAATGCCATCCCAGATATCTGCCATGTCAACTAATAATGTGAAGTATACTTCAGCTCAGGCCTGTCAGTGTCACAGTATTTTCATCTTCATGCCATCATTCTCTTTCATCCCCCTTTCTGTCTTTTACAATACATTTATTATTTGTGTGATACATTTGTTGTATAGACATATATTTCATATTAAACACTGAAATATTCATGTGGTATCTGTTGTATAACTGATATTTATATCCAATACTCTGCAGGGTGTTCTGATATATGTAACTAACATACTGCATTGGTATTGTTGGTCACAAGTAGTGATAGGACATTATTTATTTTACATTTCTTTACCAGGAACGTCTGACTGGGCCAGTGGCCCCTTTTCCCTGGAGGGCCAGGGATAAAAACTCTGGTACAAAAATTTACTTTTACAATGATGGCTTCCATTAAAAAATGATTATAATGATAGTTTCAGAGCAATATACAGCAAACATAGAATTAACACATACCAATTTACATTTAAATTATGGTTTCAGAGCAATATAAAGCAAACAGAGATTTTTCTGCAGAATTAATACATACAAAAGGACAATACAACAAGGTCTAGAAGTAGAACATGTGAGGAATATCCAAAAAGATAATAATCAGCAGATAAAACTCTTTTATAAAGTGAACATATCATATCGGTAGTTTACTAGTCATAAGATAGCCTAAATATAGGCGATGTAACTGTTTAGTTGAAATGGTCTTTGAGAACTGTACTAAGAAGCATGTCATGGAAAAGAGGAGACAAAAAAAGTGTTTAGTTCATTCAGCCTGGAGTTCTGCTAGAGAAGAGCCAGTTATTTGGTCAGGTGTTCCCTGAGAAGTAATTGAAATTTGGATTTGCTTGTGGTATTGGTATGTGTGAAGGAATGGTATTCCAGTATTTACATATTGTGTGGGAGAACAGAGAGTCCCCAAAACTGTTGTTGGACTTGGTGACTTTTAGTAGGAGTTTGTCAGAGGAGTTTAGTGTTCTAAAGTTAAAGTAGGGTTGTACCAAGTTGTTGAGTGCAGGACAGTTATCTGGTTGATGAATGATGGAGTGGGCAATAGCTGGTTGAGGGATAAGAGGTTGGGTAGTTCAATCCATTTTCGTTGGTGAAGAGCAGAGCAATGGTGCGATCTGAGAGGCTGGTTTGTGGTGAATCTGGCAATGTTTTTATAACAGGCTTCTAATTTATTTGTCTGTTTTTTTGAGATTTGGGAAAATGGGTAAGGCATATAGAAGGATGAAGAGTAGATGTGTCCTGGCTAAAGAATGACTGGTGGTGTTGGTTAGGAAGGGTTTAAGTCTGTATAGTGACCCTAGTTTAATTTAGACCTTTTTAATGATTAGTGCTAAGTGCTTGTCAAATTTTAGATAGTTATCGATTGTGACTCCCAGTAGTTTGGTTTGATCAGCTGGTTCAATTTTGGTTTTGGTTGAGGAATAGATAATAAAGGGAGGATGGGGATCAGATATTCTATTATTTAAGAATAGCATTAGTTTTAGTTTGTTTGGATTGAGTATGAGCTGATAGTCAGAAAGGGTTTTTGGGTTATTTCAAGGAGATCTGGTAAGGAGGGGGCTCAGCATATGATGGAGAAATCATCTGCATATTGAATGATGGTGACTACTTGGGTGGCAGTAAAAAGTTTGTTAGCAAAGGTGGTAAAGAGTAGTGGTCCAAGAACTGAGCCTTGTGGGACACCAACTGAGATGGGTAATAGAGAAGAGAGTTTGTTTTGCCAGTTAACTGCTTGTTGGCAGTAATTTAAGTAGCTGTGAAACCAAGAGAGGGCTTATTGTGAGAGGTTAAGGGAAGCAAGTTGATTAAGATGTTTTTAGTGTGATACAGTATCGAATGCCATGCACATATTGAGGAAAATGCAAGAGACAAGCTAGACATTGTTTCTGAGCAGATTAATTATGTTCGTAAAACTTATAAGAACAGTTGTGGTACTGTGTTTGAGTCTAAAACTATGTTGGGAATTAGAGGGTTATTGCTTAGTAGATAGTTGAGGAGCTGTGAGCGTATACATTTTTTTAAGGATTTTGGCTAGGGGAGGGAGAATGGCAATTGGCCTATAGTTTGAAAATTCAGTTGAGGAGCCACCTTTGTGGAGAGGGATGATATGAGAAATTTTCTGGAGCTTGGTGATGTATTGCTCTGAAATAGAACAGTTGATTAGAAAGGAGATGGGGTAAGAGATGGTGTCTGCTGCTAATCTGAGAAATTCTGTAAGGAGTAAGTCAGCTGCGAGGGATGTGAGTTTTAGTTTGTTTGGAAGTTTTTTAATGGTACTAGTTTGAATGGGTCTGATTGAAAGAGAATTTAAGTTTGCGTCCACTCCTGAAGGAATAAATAAGGGAGTATTGAAGTTGTTTTTAACTAGGGATAGAATGGAATTGAAGAAGTGTGTATTGAATTGGGTGGCTATGTTATCAGTGGTATTTGAAAAGGTTGGGGCTGGGGTTGTGGATTGACCTGGTTTTAGTAGTTGCTTGATGGCTCCCCAGAATTTGTGGGAGTTCTGATGGTTTAGTTGGATCTGTTTTTTTTTTGGCTAGATTTCGTACTTGTCAGTAGGCAAGAAGTGTAGCTTACTTTCTGTGTTCCTGATATTGGGACCAGATTATATCTTTATGTTTCAGGAGCCATTTGGTGTCCTTTGCCAGCCAAGGTATCAGTTTTGATTTAACTCGGATCTTCCTAAGGGGTGCAAGACTGTTCAGAATGTTGAAGAATTTGTTACTGAAGTACTGAACTGAAGAATTTAAGTGGAGATGTTTTAAAGGGGTCCAGTCAAATTGTTGTAGGAGGGATTTAAAGGTTTCAGGGGAGAAATCTCTTTTAGTGCAGATGTGTTTATATGTGATATGCTTTGTCTAAGTAAGTAAGTGAAAAGGTGATCACTAAGGCTGTCTGGGAAACATTCAGAGTAGTAACAGAGGGATGGCCTATTTGTTAGAGGCCAATCCAGGATTGATTATTTGTTACTACGTTTGTCGATTCTGGTTGGGCTTTGTATTATTTGTGTGAAACCACAGAGATTAATAAAGCTGGAGGTGTTGTCAGCACAGCAGGTGTACCAGTCCAGGTTGAAGTCCCCCATTATAATGGTTTGCTGATTAAAATTAGCAGCAGACCAATACAAAAGGTTTTCAATTATAATTACATTGTTGCCTGGGGGATATACATTGTTATTATTATAATGTATTTGTTGGCATTTAGATCGGAGATTAACATTTCAGTATTCATTTGGTCTGGGGAATTATATTCTAGTTTTTCCAGTTTGAGAGAATCTTTATATACTACTGCTATGCCTCCACCATGTTTGTGTGTCCTATCAAGTCTGTGCATACTGTAGCCTTGCTTGGGTTAGGATTTCATTATCATTTATGTGGAGTTTTAACCAGATATGTCTGGAAAATAAAGAAAGAGGGTCACATGGAATTCGTGAATTTTATTTAAGATGCTCCTCAAATTTGTGTTTATAATTAAAAGGTCAGAGCTATTATGCGGCAGTTTGCTGATGCTGAGAGAGAAAGTATTATTTGTTTGTTGGGATGTTTGTTGGTAAGGCTGAGGACCTGGGTTTGCATGCTTCCACTTAGCTTAAGTTGAGTTAAGTTAATGGGAAATAAGTTTGTGAGCCTGGGTAGTAATCTAGCATATATATACACAGTAAATATGGTGACATTTGTGAATGAGCATATCTATTTGAGCTCAGTATAGGAACTATTATACAGATGTGGTGATATGATAATGTTTGAAAGTATGGTTCTGTGGGTGTGAGTGACAGGGTTAGTGGGAGAGTAGGTGTACATGAAATGTTCTTTGTCATAGGAAATAATCAGGTAGGTTATACTAAGTAAGCCAAGTAGTGAAATGTGTAAGAGTAACATTATAATAGGATTAGGGTAAAGTACTAGAGAGTGTAGATGGGAATTAACGTTAAGTGTCTAACTGGGTGGGGTGGATTAATGAGTATGTAGGTCCTATGGGGTGGAGCTCAACAAATTTTTGTGATGGGAGTAGACTAAAAGAGTTGATTGGATTACCTGTTGAGCGGTTGCTAAGGGGAGTGCTAATTATGTAACTATAAATTAAGAGGGGCTGGGTGGGATTTGGGGATAGGGTAGAGGAGCAGAGAGAGCCCGGGCAGAGCAAGGAGGAATGGAGTGGGTAGACCCAGAGCAAAAGCTCACCAAAACTATCAGTTTTCAGGTTCTTTTTGATTTTTGTGATATTATTTATGTTACTGTTGGGAGCCTACAGCCCCAGTTGGTCATTTATTAATTGTCTCTTAAATCCTGTAGTTGTAGCTTCAGAAAAGGCCATTTTGCAGGTGTGGAACCTATCCAATGAAATCCCGTTGTTAACATTTATCTATGTGAGTTCAAAATGCTTGTAAAAACACACCATTGCTGCTTCTAGAAGTATTAATGAATTTTTTAAATTTGTCAATATACCGAGTATGCCACAGTTCTTAACTAGCTACGGCTACCATAACCTGATAGATAATAGAGGAGGGGTGACTAATAGCTGGATATATTCTACATGCCCCCACAGATGTGCATGCCACTGCAGTCATTTACTTTCTTAATAAACACTTTTATAAGACCGATGAAGTTATTTAATTTACATGTACTGCTTAGTAGCTTTAGGCTGATAAATTAAATGTCTGGTTCCAGTTGAGCTATAGTTCTTGGTTGTGAAAGTTTAAGCCAAGAGAGGGATAAAAGAAGATTATGGTTAACGTGTTTGCCCTTACAGAACTTGTAAAAAATTAAAAGGTGGTGTTACAGGGATGCAAACATGAGAAAAGTATACTGAATCTGTAGGAGTGAGAAATTAGACATAAACATATGACATACAGAATAATTTCTCTGAATTTTTATATAATGTTCATGCATGTATATGTACAGGTATGGTGTTTCTGGTCATTTCATGAAGGATGTTTTTCATTCTGACACTGTGTCTTGAAACATATGTGAATATAACATGACAGGCACATATTGGAGGCTTACAGTCATTTACATGGCTGTTTTCATATACGACTGGTGAGTTACATCAGTCATATGAGACATGGCCTGTCTGTGGACTGGCCTTGGTTATCAGAGGAGATGTAGATCACCACAGGAACACACAGACATATGCACATCTTTGGTTTTGCAATGTGTGATGCAAGGGGCCTGTGTATATCTGCAACATGCACCATACTGCAAATGTTTCCATATTGCTGAACCATGAAACATATATTGCACAGTTGTTGCCCATGTACATTCATTGAATCAAGTATGGACATTGATAATCGATGGATTGATACTGTGTTATAATGGGAATGGTCTGGTATGCCACAGAATGTCTGTAATCATAGGAACATAGGAACTTACTAGGCTATTGACCCTGAGGCCCTT
Source organism: Protopterus annectens (assembly GCF_019279795.1). Lineage (NCBI taxonomy): Eukaryota > Metazoa > Chordata > Ceratodontiformes > Protopteridae > Protopterus > Protopterus annectens. The sequence continues at coordinate 568,226,452 of NC_056735.1, forward strand.
ACAAGCCTAGCCAAGAATTTAGCCCATGTTCTAACAGGTCAGCACCCGATGCCCCTGTCCAGCAGGGACAAAGATGGAATCCCAGGGGTGTATTTTCTGTTCCACATCCAGTTATCCAGGTTACGCATAAAAAGAGATAATGAGGTACCCTGCTTGACATAGAGAGGGGGTATATTCCACAGAAGGGGAGTCTCTGAGACACAAATCTGTCCCAACAGCAAGTCCTATTGATGTCACAGACCAGGATAAGTTCATGCGCGCGGGGGTTACTCGAATGGAGCTTGACTTGCGGATATGCAGCAGTCCCATAAAGGTGGGTCTGAGATTGCTCTGTATGGCAGACAGAGGTCCACTCTGAGGAGTCTATATGAGACTGAGTAGCAGGACAGGGTTTTTAGCCTATCTGTGTAGGGTAGATGCTTGAGGCCCTGGATTCTCCTGGTGAGGAACCTCTGTGGTTTCTCCAGATGCTGCACCTGCTTTGTGAGGTACATGCCGAAAGGGGTGTTTCACTCAATAATGGATCTTATAAGTTAAGAATACAGGGATGTTATGACCTCCTTGTTCCCTGAATGAGATATTCTTCCTAATGAGGTTGACTATGTAGAAAGCCTTCTGTGCAACGGAGGCAATATGGTGGTCAAATGCCAGATTGCTATCAACCTGGGTGCCCAGGTCTTTTGCAGCTCATTACCTACTTATGACCTTATCAATGTGATAATTTGTGGGGACATCACTCTCCCCAAAGTGGATGATGATGATGCATTTTATTTGAGGTCATGTTTCTGGCACCAGTCATTTGTTTGGGTGAAACCCTCATGGAGGATGTCCACATCACTAGGGGAATTGAGGACAGCACCCAAATTACAGTCACCTGCAAACCTGGTCAGCCATAGCCCACTGGTTGTGGCCTCCACCTCATAAAAGTATATCTCAAACAGAGTCCCCAAGACCAATCCCTAGGTATGCTATCCCTTACTGTTCTGCTGCTTGAGGTGGCTTCCCCAATTTTGACTAGGTGAGTTCTATCAGTGAGCCAGTTTGCTACCCATCTGGTAACATATGTATTGATGCCTAATTGAGAGAGCTTATCTATTATACCCAAGTGGGAACTAGTATTAAAGGCTTTGGCCAGGTCAAGGTAGGCGGTGTACACTGTCTTCCCTTCATCCATGGCTTTGGTGACTGTCTCAAAGAATTCAACCAAGTTTAACAGGCATGTCCTCCCCTTGACAAAACCAAACTGTGTGGGATCAAGTGTTTGGAGGTTATCAATGTCCTTGTTAATGAGGTCCATGATAATCTGTTCCATGGCCTTGCATATTAGGCTAGTTAGGCTGATGTGTCTATAATTTCCTAGATCGGTGGATGCTCTTTCTTTGTGCAAAGGGATGAAAGTAGTTGTCCTTCACTCAGCTGGGACAAAGCTGGTATTCAGGCTTTGGTTGAAAGGGGTGCCTGATGGTGTTGCAGGTTCCTGCCTGAGTTCATGTAGGATGCAGCCTGGAACATAATTGGGTCCAGTGAAGGCTGCATTTTTTGCCTTTGAGAGGGCAGTGATGACTTGTTTCCTAGAGATAAGGGGAGGGGAAAGGTGCTGGGGATATCCTGATTTACTGATTGAGGGACACAGGGGTGAAGTTTTTGCTGAACCAGTCTGTCAGCAGGTTGGCTATATCTATGGCATTTGTGTATGTGGTGCCCTTGACCACCAGTTCTGAGCAGATCTGAATGCTTCAAAGTTTGCTTTGGAGGATTTCACTAGTGCTCTAATTTGCTTGTTCAAGCTAAGGAGAGTTTGCTTCCAGTTAGGCACCTGCTTCTTCTTGGTCCTGGACAAAAAATTTTGCCTTTTATTATAAAGTTTATTTTATTGCATATTTCCACCAGACAGGTTTAATCTTCCTTGAGGAGGATGGTTTATCCTGTTGGGTAGTCCTGATTCCATGCAGCTATATAAATGCTTGTATAGTACTTTGGTGTAGGTTTGGGCATTTGTAACAGTTCCTAAGGAGGGGGATGGGGTCATGACACAGTTTATACCATCCCTTAGGGGGTTGTAATCAGCTTTGGAGAAGTTTTTTTTTTTGTTTGACCCTAGCTAGGAGGGCAGTGGTCAGGGGAGATGGTGACTTTGAAATTAACCGCTTTGTGGTTGGATCTTACCAGGGAGAGTGACACTGTCGGGATGCTGCAGTGGTTACTCATGTTGGTTACTACCAAGTCCAAGATATTACCACCTCCTGTGGGAGTGTTGACCAGCTGGTCCAAGGCATTTGCATTGATGAAATCAAGGAATCTCCGGGCATTTATGTTTTGGCATGAATAGTTCTTCCAATCTATGGCTGGATAACTAAAGTCACCCAGGAGCAGAGTAAAGGGTTGAATCTTGATCGATTCAAAGAGGTGCAGATTGGTGGAGTGGGCATCTAGAGTCAAAGTTGGGGGCCTGTAGCTAGCAATGATTTGAACAGGGGTCTTGTCAATGGTTGCCGGCACCTGGAGTGTCTCTTGTGCATCATACTGTTTGACCAGTGTGGAGGTGTGTATGTCTTTAATATATATTGAAACTCCACCTCCTTTTTCTTTGCTATCCTCGGTTTGGGGTCTGAATGTATGCTAGGATGAGTAAACTGGTATGGCTGGAGTGCTCTCCACAGCTATGAACCAGGTTTCTGTACCATCACAAATGTCAGCATCTTCCAGGGTTAAGAATGCTTGCAATTATTGCAGTTTCATGTTTATACTCCTAGCGTTTAGCAGCATGACCTTTAATTTGTGTTTTGATGAAATTTTCATGTTGGCAGTTTTGACCTCTTGGAATTGCCTAAAAGGGCACTATGGGGTGGCAAGAGATTTTATAGAAACCTGAAGCCCAAAGGGAGACAGAACAGGCCATCTCTGGCAAAGAATCATGGTCCATTGGTCATGTCATCCCAAGATGTCAGGTGCTGGATCCTCTTGGAATGACACCAGAAACTAAGCCAATTGTTAAAGTCAGTATTAAAGTAGTGTCTATGTTACACTATCGAACATTTATAAGTTTGAACATCATATGGTTGTCACCATATGATCGAACTCATAAATGTTCAAAAACATAATAAAAACAAAAAAAATAATTAACTCCCGAACGTCTTAAGCAGGGGGGACAAGCCCCCCTGCACCCCCCCACACCCCAGCTACTTAAATATACCAACTCCGAGATCATACTACAGTGCAGAAAGGGGAAATCTTCCCATTCTGCACTGTAATGGAGATCTCCATTGAGACACTCGCACATCGAAAAATTCGAACATATGGTGCAGACCATATGACATTCGATTTTTTCGCTGTGCAATAACGTGATATAGATCCTTAAAGTAATGTTGTGTGCATTGGCTAACATCAATCTTTGGGTTGTGATTCATGAATGTTCGTGGTTTGTCCATACTGCACTTCCAGCATGTCTTTAAATCATACACCCAGCACGATAGTCCAAAAGCAAAAATGGAGGCAAAAATAAATCCAGCACGTTTATTCACTAACAAGGATTAAGTGATTTCATAACAAAAGTTACCTCATCAGAATCAATTCAATAAAAAATGCACCATGCTATTATACCCAACCCTTAGATCACATAATAAACAAGCATACATTTGCATGTATTTTTTAAAAGTCCAGTACACCAACTTGTAAAAACCTTACAAAAATATTGATTATTAAACAAATAGAATAAAAAAAGGAATTTAAATAACTCTATGGACATGTTAAAATGAATAATACTGTATCTGAAAGTTTATAAATGTTAAAAGACATAGGTTTACACATTTCTGTTGATGTAATACAACTTTAAACTAAATAAGATTTGATTTTTAAAATACTGATAATTGACGTCCCCTAATTCAATGACATCCCCTCATTCCAATGTTAAATTCTGTTGGTATCGGTTTAGCCTGAGAACTATAGGCAAGTGTCAAATAGTGATGTCATCTAGCAAACTCAGCAGTAATGTGTATTATTAATTTAAGAACTATCTCAGAAAGTCTGTGCATTTTGTATCTTGTCTTGAATCTGGCAACATCCTCTCACCAGCACTAGCTTTGCTGTGTAAGTAAGACTTAGGTCATAGTATTTCTCTTAGAGATAGCTAGGAATATAGCAAGATTAGTCCAGATGTTTTCTGTATTTATATGAGACTGTTCTGCAATGTTGTTTTAAAAATATTTCCTATGATTCTGAATTATGTTGTCACTGTGCTGATTTATTAAATATCGTTTTGTTCTTTTATTTATTATTAAATGTATTTAAACCTTTTAATTGTGGCTGGTTTTGTTAGAGATATTTAAGCTCTTGGAGTACTTGCATATGTATTTGGTGATACTGTACAGGCCACTCCTCAATAGCTTTAAAAGTTCTGATCACACTTATCATTTGGATAACAGTAACATTACACAGTAGAATTGGTCACCCTTTGGGAGGGGCCTTATAGTAGCTGATAAGCAAGGGTGGTTGGTGGCAGTGATTACTACTGTATAGTCTGGGCAGAAGGGGGATAGCTAGTGAGCCTGTGCCACCTTCCCCAGGAGTGTCTATGTGTTTGTATATAAATCCGATCTCAAAGTGTGTGTGTGTCAGCTACTTGGACAGGGACATGAAGCACTGATTAGACAGAAAGGGTGCTGGAGGTTTTGGCTTGACCACTCAGCTGAGATCTTAACCTTATGGTTGTGCCAGTGGGGTGTCTTATTGGGGATCTTGAGAGAGAGGGAGAAACCAGCCCCAGACTGACTGTGATCTCTGTGTGCACTTAAGGGAAATTGTACTTTACTGTGTGTGTGTGTACTTGTCATCCTCCCAATGTGCACATCCCTCACTGGTGCTAGTAGTGAGGGTTGAGGATCCTTGATTACTGGGCCAGTGCAGGGGCATCACAAGATCAATGTCAATGGCCTCTGGCTGACTAAATTTGCAGATGATTGCAAAGTAGGAGCTGTCATCAAATCTCCCACTGACAAAAATATTCTCCAGGAAGAGATGACACAGACAAATAACTGGTGTCACAGCCAGAAATTAAAAGTAAATGTTATTTTTACCCTGTAACTGTCTTTTTAAATAACTTTTGGTGTATGACATCATTAATTTATGAGATATTGTTTTTTTACCTATTTAAGCAATGAAATGCACTTTATCTTTGTCTGATGAAGCAACTTTTTGTTGCAAATGCGCTCACCTCTGTTTTTTGTTTTTTGTCTTTATTCTTATTAAACGCTATTGTGTGTTACCTTGGTGCATTGTATTTGCATTTGAATAGGGACAGTGAGGAGATGTTTTAAGTGAATAGGAAGTATATTCCAGAGAAATGGCAGTTTCTTGGAGACATATCTGCCTCTCCAGCATGTTCTGCTAATGTCACAAGCTAGGTTGAGATCCCTAGAGTGAGTGACTGTTGTGCTATTTAACTTGTGGATGTGCAGCGTTTCCATTAGGGCAGGGTCTGAGATTGCCCTATAGGACAGACACAAATCACCTCTCAGCAGCCTATAAGATACAGAGTAAAGTGGCAGGGCTTTCAGCCTGTCCATGTAGGTCATGGTTTGGAGTCCTGGCATTTTCTTAGTGAGAATCCTTGTAGGTCTCTCCAGCTGCTGCAGGTGTCTGGTGAGGTACATGCAAAAGGGTACATTATACTCTATTAGTGGTCTGATGAGGATTAAGTATAGTGGAGTTATAACATCCCTTGCCCTTGCTTGTGAGGTGTGCTACATAGAAGGCTTTTCTTACCACTGTGGAAACTTGGTGGTAAAAGTTCAGATTGCTATCAACATGTGTCCCCAAGTCTCTCACCACTGGGTTGGAACTCAGGGGCGTATTGTCGATTTTGTAATATGTAGGGAATTCCATTTTTTCAAATGGAATAATAATTCATTTTTGTATTTAGTTTTAGACCATGGCTATGGCACCAATCATTTGTTTGTGTTAGCATTCTTGTAATATGTTGACATTGGTGAGGGACTCAATGACTGTTCCCAGTTTGCAATCATCAGCCAAAGACCATCTACTTTAGCCTGGACTTCTGAGAAATAGATGCCAAACAGTAAGGGCCCCAGCATAGACCCCCATTGTACTCCACTGGTGATGGGTCTACTGCTGGAGGTGGGGTCACCAGTTTTGACAGAGTGTGTTCTTTCGGTGAGCCAATTAGCTATCCATCTAATAATGTAAGAGTTAATCCTATATGGGAGAGTTTCTTAATGATGACAGAGTGGGGAATTGTGTTGAAAGCTTTGGCAAGGTCGAGATAGGCTGTGTCCTTGGCCTTGGTGACTTTCCCAAAGAAGTCTATCAGGTTTAATAAGCATGATCTACCCTTAACAAAGCCAAACTGGGTTGGGTCCAACATTTGGAGGTTGCCTATGTCCTTGTTAATGTCCATGATAATTCTTTCCATGGTCTTGCAGATGAGGCTGGCTAGACATATGGGTCTGTAGTTCCCAGAGTCAGTTGATAGCTCCAAGTTTGTGCAGGAGAATTACTGTTACTGTTCTCCATTCTGCAGGAAAATAGGCAGTTCTCAAGCTATGATTGAAGAGAACACCAGGTGGGTCCACAAGGTCTTGTTTTAGATTATTTAGTAAACAACCTGGGATATTATCTTGTCCCACTGAGGCTGTATTTTTGGTCTTGGTGAGAGCAGAGATGACCTGTTCTCTAGAGATACTAGGCAGAGGGCTGGTGTCAGGTATGATTTATGATATGTTATGTGGGGATGAGGGGGTGAAGTTTAACCTGAATCTGTCAGCTAGCAGGTTTGCAATATATTCTGGTGTAGTATGTGATCCCATCTATAACCAGTTCAGCACATAGCTGAGCATTCCCTTTTAGACTTTGGCTGTAGTTAAAGAATGCTTTTTGATTATCCTTGGCTACGAATGTGATTTTAGTTTTGTAATTTGCTTTAGAAGACCTTACAAGATTTCTGATTTTCTTCTGTAGGCTTAGGAGGGAACTCTTCCTCTGCAGAGTGATAGCCCTCTTGTTTTTGGACAACAGTTTCTTCCTCTTGTTATATAATCTGGTTATACTTGAAGCCCACCATGGTAGCTTGTTTCTACAGGAAGACTTGGTTTTGATCTGGTCAGGTATCACAAGAGTTTATGCAGTCTGTTACGTGTTTGTACAGGGCATTTGTGTAAACTTCTGCATAGTGATCATTGATGTCTGTGATTGCAGGTGGTATGAAGCATTTTATACCATTGTTTAGTAAGCTGTAGTTAGCTGTGGTAAAGCCTTTCATAATTTTTATTCCTGTAGTTCCTTCAAACGAGATTGATTTGTGGTCTGACCTAACCAGGGAGGCCATCACATGTGGGGAAGTACAGTGCCCCCCCCATGTTAATGAGTAGTATGTCCAGAACATTAGAGCCTCTAGTGGGGGTGCAGACTATCTGTTCCAGAGCATTTGTGTTAACAAAGTCAAAGAACCTTTGGGTGAGCATGTTTTTTCTTGTGTGTGTCCCCTAGTCTATGGAAGGATAATTGGAATCTCCCATGACTAGGGAGTTCAGCTGTATGGCAACAGATTCCAGTAATTCAAGGTAGGTGGTGTGCTTATCTGGTTCATGTTGTGGGATTTATAGTTAGCAATGACGTGTATGGTACTGTCCCAATAGTTAACTGGGCATGAAGTACTTCGTGAGAGTCAAGCTGTTTGACCGGTCTCGAAGTGTATTTGGTTTTAATGAAGATGGATGCACCACAACCTTTGGTTTCTTCATTCTCATTTTGAGGTCTGAACATATGGAAAGCATTGTAACCTTGAATGGCCGGGGTGCTCTCAGTTACCTTGAACCATGTCTTGGTAACTGCACAGATGTCCGCATCCTCCAAGGTGAGGACTGCTTCCAGGGAGTACAGTTTCATGTTTAAACTCCTAGCATTAAGAAGAGTTTGTCTCAATTAGATTTTATTACATTGGAAAATTTGTTGTTCTAACATTGCCTAAAAAAGGCACTATGAGGGAGGCAAAAGCCTTTGCCAGCATCTGAAAGCTTAGGGGGGACAGGTGCAGGCCATCTGTAGCAAAGCAGAAGATTCTCTGTTACAAAATGTGATTTCAGACAAGCTGTATCATTTTTTGAAGACAGAACATCCACTTGCACCAATTGCCTTTGGCATCCCAAAGGTGCACAAAAGTGTGTAACAGCCTCTTTTTAGGATTATTCTTTCTGCATACATTAGTTCTACATACTCGTGTACTTTTGTTGATAGGATTCTGAAAGAATCAGTAAAATCTGTACATTATTTGCTTAAGGATTCTTGGGATTTTTTGTCATAATTTAATGAAAGGTGGTATAGTGACAGATGTATTTTATCAACAATAGATGTGGTTGACTTATTTACCTCTATCCCCCACCAAGTGGGTTTGGACTTGTTCTACAAAGCCATTAGAGAATTGACCACTTTGAGTGATACTATGATTAATTTTATTATGGTCACTATGGACCATATTCTTAGCAACTTCACCTTTAAAGGCGAACATTACAGACAGGTCCAAGGAGTGGCAATGGGGGCTACTTGAGCCCCAATTTACACCAATCTGGTTCTATACACCTGGGAGAAAAAATATATTTTCAACAGTGCTTACAAACAACAATGGCACACATACTTTTGCTATTTGGATGATATTGGAAAGATGACCAGATAGATGTTAATGGGTTTGTGGAGTATATTAATCAAGTCTAAACGTATTTTAAATTTATAACACACTTTTCAAATGACCACATCAATTATTTAGATGTGACTGTCACAAAGGATAGGGAGAATAGTTTTCATCTAAGGTTTTCAGAAAGGAAACCTTTTCGAACAGCTACCTTGATTTTAAAAGCTATAACCCCATGCACAATAAGAAAAACATTTTTAAGGGCCACCTTGTCAGAGCAGGTAGAATGTGCTCTGACAGGGAAGCCTTTATGGAGGAGGTTTAACTCATCACTAATATGTTTAAAGTTAGGTGTTACCAGGACAAAATTCTCAAGGCTACTGTCAATGAAATGGTGGAAGGATGGGGAAACAAATACAAACCCCTCCTTAACAGTGGTGAGATGATTACAACTTCGGCTGATCACAGGGCTAACACAAGATTCAATATAAGTATGGTTATACCCTTTGATGAAGGAGAAAAGGCACTCAAAGCAAAAATAAAGAAAAACTGGAATATTTTTCGAGGCAACTTAAGAGATTTTTGACATATTTGGGCAATTTCCAATGTTTTTTTATAAAACAGAGAAAAATATCAAATACCTTATGGAGCATAGAACAATACAATTTCCTCTAACGTTTAAAGGTACCACTAAGTGTGGTTGATGTAATCAATGCCCCCATATTTTGGATAGCGACTATATACATCTAAAAGGTTTTAAGCAAGACATCAGACTACACAAAGGGAATTGTAATACCAAGGGGGTAATTCACATCTGTATCTGCCAAACTTGTCAGAGTTTTTACATTGGCAAAACTGAGAGGAAATTCCGATTTAGAATATATGAACACCTATATGCCATAGCCAAGGGCAATACTAACAATGCCCTATATAAACACACATTAACTTGTCATGGTCACACTAAATACAAATTTGGGTTGTTAGAAGTAGTGCCAAAGAATATTAGAGGGGGTTGGTGGGAATTACAAATTGAATTAAAAGAATTTTATTGGATTTTTAGACTAAATACTGGAGTTGCACCAGGGTTGAAGGATTATGTTTCCCTGCTTCCTCTGCTGAAACAAAGGGCACTAGATTTATAATGTTGGCATGACAATAATGATTTTTTTACAACTTTTTTGGGTAGAGTTTACTGTTTTTGAAGTTTTTAGTTTGTAATTTTTATTGCATTGCATTTTAAAATGACTGGTTTAGGTCGGTTTTGTATGCTATGCCTTTAAATTTTCAAATAATGG
>NC_056735.1:568241384-568308884 GCF_019279795.1 Protopterus annectens
GTGAGCTCACTACCATTATGCTTCATGGATATAGGAGGCCTTGGGATGGGGAGTGAGCTCACTACCATTATGCTTCATGGATATAGGAGGCCTTGGGATGGGGAGTGAGCTCACTACCATTATACTTCATGGATATAGGAGGCCTTGGGGTGGGGAGTGAGCTTACTACCATTATGCTTCATGGATATAGGAGGCCTTGGGATGGGTAGTGAGCTCACTACCATTATGCGTCATGGATATAGGAGGCCTTGGGATGGGGAGTGAGCTCACTACCATTATGCTTCATGGATATAGGAGGCCTTGGGGTGGGGAGTGAGCTCACTACCATTATGCTTCATGGATATAGGAGGCCTTGGGATGGGGAGTGATCTCACTACCATTATGCTTCATGGATATAGGAGGCCTTGGGATGGGGAGTGAGCTTACTACCATTATGCTTCATGGATATAGGAGGCCTTGGGGTGGGGAGTGAGCTCACTACCATTATGCTTCATGGATATAGGAGGCCTTGGGATGGGGAGTGAGCTCACTACCATTATGCTTCATGGATATAGGAGGCCTTGGGATGGGGAGTGAGCTCACTACCATTATGCTTCATGGATATAGGAGGCCTTGGGATGGTTTAGTGAGCTCACTACCATTATGCTTCATGGATATAGGAGGCCTTGGGATGGGGAGTGAGCTCACTACCATTATACTTCATGGATATAGGAGGCCTTGGGGTGGGGAGTGAGCTCGCTACCATTATGCTTCATGGATATAGGAGGCCTTGGGATGGGTAGTGAGCTCACTACCATTATGCTTCATGGATATAGGAGGCCTTGGGATGGGGAGTGCGCTCACTACCATTATGCTTCATGGATATAGGAGGCCTTGGGGTGGGGAGTGAGCTCACTACCATTATGCTTCATGGATATAGGAGGCCTTGGGATGGGGAGTGATCTCACTACCATTATGCTTCATGGATATAGGAGGCCTTGGGATGGGGAGTGAGCTCACTACCATTATGCTTCATGGATATAGGAGGCCTTGGGGTGGGGAGTGAGCTCACTACCATTATGCTTCATGGATATAGGAGGCCTTGGGATGGGGAGTGAGCTAACTACCATTATGTTTCATGGATATAACAGGACGCCTTGGGATGGTCAGTGAGCTCACTGCCATTATGTTTCATGGATATAATAGGAGGCTTTGGTATGTGGAGTGAGCTCACTACCATTACATGGATAAAACAGGAGGCATTGGCATGGTCAGTGAGCTCACTACCATTACATGGATATAACAGGAGGCCTTGGGATGGACGGCAAGCTCACTACCATTATGCCTCATGGATATAACAGAAGGTCTTGGGTTGGTCATTGAGCTCACTGCCATTACATGAATATAATAGGAGGCCTAGGGATGAGGAGTGAACTCACTACCATTACATGGATATAACAGGAGGCCTTGGGGTGGTCAGTGAGCTCACTGCTATTACATGGATATAATAGGAGGCCTTGGGATGGGGAGTGAACTCATTGCTATTATGCTTCATGGATATAGCAGGAGGCCTTTGGATGGTCAGTGAACTCACTACCATTACATGGATATAACAGGAGGCCTTGGGGTGGTCAGTGAGCTCACTGCTATTACATGGATATAATAGGAGGCCTTGGGATGGGGAGTGAACTCATTGCTATTATGCTTCATGGATATAGCAGGAGGCCTTTTGATGGTCAGTGAACTCACTACCATTACATGGATATGCCTCAGGGGGCCTTGAGATGGTCAATGAGCTCACTGCCATTACATGGATATAATAGGAGGCCTTGGGATGGGGAGTGAACTCATTGCCATTATGCTTCATGGATATAACAGGAGGCCTTGGGATTGGCAGTGAGCTTACTACCATTACATGGATATATAGCGGGAGGCCTTGGGATGGTCAGTGAACTCACTACCATTACATGGATATATAGCAGGAGTCCTTGAGATGGTCAGTGAGCTTACTACCATTTTGCTTCATGAATATAATAGGAGGCCTTGGGATGGGGAGTGAGCTCACTGCCATTAAGACTGTAGAATCCTTCTTTCATGCATACAAATCACATCTGCTTTTTAACTTATTTGCTAGCTGCTCACATACTTTCAATGTCTTCTGACTTTTCCTCTAACTGCCTTTCTATCTATCAGTATTCCAATTTTGTCATTTCTATTAACATGTTGCCTTTCCTCAGGGCAAGTAATCAATGTTTATAATACACACATAAAGTGATTTGCTTTTGCTACATTTTATTTACTGTTTTATATATTCCTAGTAAGTTGTAATACTTGTTTTCTCACTCTTTGTCCAGGATAATTGTTAAAATCACTTTATGTTAGTATCTTAGTCGATGTGATTGTTAGTTTAATTCATGCATTTACTATCTAGCATATTAAATTTTCACAGCTTTGCACTGAGGTTTGCAAATGGTTTGCTAATTACATATCTAGCAGAACATTTACTGTCTTATTAACTTGCTCATTAACCCAAGATGACCATAAGGAGCTATACTTGGCCCATCTCTGTTTTCACTGTTTATTAATGATATGCTATGGGAATTACCTAACATAAACAGTTTTCTTTGGATGTACTTAGCAAAGATTTTCTGAGTAGGGGATATTCCCATGAACAGGTTGCTACCTTACATTATAAATCGATTCATTATAGAAGTGATAGAGGGGCACTATATTTTTTCAGCTGGCCCTCATAGTGTCAAACATAATCTGCTTGACATGTAAATGGACCACCTAGGTTTCTTTTTACCTATTCTAGTAACATTCAACAGTTTTGCAAGGTGATTAGGAAGAATTGGTATGTTTTGCTGGCTGATGATAGGCTTAGTGCTGTTGTTGGTGAACAGCCTCCTTTACTTTTAGGAATAATTTATCTCTTAACAGGCTGCTTCGTTATGAACCACACTGGATTACACCTATGTTATCTAACAGGAAAGGTACCTTCCTGTGTAATAATTGTAGGGCTTGTCCTTTAATAGACCCCGATGTGCAGCTTATCCATCCTGTTTCTGGACAGATTTTTTTGTCTAGGTTCTCATCCACCTGCAGGAGCAGAAATTTAGTCTATTTAGCCACTTGCTGTTCATGTGCCTCTTTTTATGTGGGTAAGACCACATGACAACTCAGGGAACAGATCCTTGAACATGTAGGTAACATACGTAATAGTATTTCAGCCAATGCTTTGGCTTGTCATGCTTCATCCTCCCCTGGACATAATAAGTATAGTTTCAGGGTTTTGCAATTGATCTCCCCTAATATTAGAAGATGTCATTTAAACAACCATATTGAAATGATAGAGCTGAAATGGATTGTTTCCCTCTAGGCATATAAATCACCTGGATTGAATTATGGCATATGTCTCAAACCCACCTTGAAAGCAAGGCGGTAATTATGATTGGTTGATTTTATTGATTGGTTACATTTTATTATATATGTGGATGTATAGTCTTACTTTTAGTTTGGTCTGAAGAAGTGGAAACTCTGTGAAAGAACTAACCTCCAATAAATAAGTGTGGCCTTTATTGTGTTTTTATTGATTTGGTAAACGTATTGGCTGACCTACATTTTTATTTTCTCATAATAAACTGCTTTCTGCATGCTGATGACATAATCATTACTACATCACATACATTGGTTAAAACATAAATGCCACCTTGTAAAATGATTTAGTACTGCTGTGGAACAGGCTCCAAAACAATAACCTGTCTGTAAACATTTTAGAAATCAATTGTCATGTTCTTAATTACCCCACAGGGTCAGAGTTGCTGGCGCCATGTCAGACTCAAAGCCTGTCACAAGTGGTGTACCACAGGGCTCAGTTCTGGGCCCACTCTTGTTTGGCATCTACTTTTCCGAAGTACAAGCAAACACAGGAGGGTTATGGCTGACAAAGTTTGCAGATGACTGCAAACTGGGCGCCATAGTAGAAAACACATCTGACACAGATATCCTTCAGAAGGGTCTCACAGAAACGGATAACTGGTGCCAGAGCCATGGCCTAAAGTTAAATGCCAAAAAATGCATAGTCATACCCTTCGGGAAAAACAAGGTTACCCCTAGCTACTAAATAGGTGGCAATCCACTGAGTACAGAAGAAGTTATCAGGGACCTGGGGACCCAGGTTGATAGTAGTCTGTCATTCGACACCCATGTAGCTAAAGTAGTTAGGAAGACCTTCTACATTGCCCACCTTATCATGAAGGGATTCTCATCTAGATCAAGGGAGGTCATAGTCTCCCTATACTCATCACTCATCAGACCAATGATTGAGTACAATGCCCCATTCGGAATGTATCTGACCCGACACTTGCAGCAGCTGGAGAGGCCACAAAGTTCCTCACCAAAAGGATAAAGGGTCTCAAACATCTGTCCTATGCTGCCCGACTGAAAGAACTCCAGCTCTATTCAGTCGCACGCTTGCTCAGAGGTGACCTTTGCCTAACATACAAGGCCATGTCAAACCCAGATTTGATGAATATGCTTCACCTCAAAAATCTAGATCCATCAGAGCCACAAGGGCGGAGACTTAAACCTCGACACGGCTATTAATAGGGCGTGCTGGAGGATAGATTCATCACCCAAAGACTCCTATGCTGTGGAATAAAATCCCGGTATATGTGAGGCAGAGCACCTCGCTGGCCTTGTTCAAGAGAAATCTTGACCAATGGATGGGAGATCGCAGATATACCCCAGGGATTACCTCAGTGTCACTGCTCAACAGAGGCACAGCAAAATAATGGGTATAGTTCCCCATACTAAAGGGGTGGCGTAAGCCACAAAACTATGGGCTAGGCTTGTAAATGCCCTCGGGCAGATAGCCTAGTATGAACCTATGAACCTATGAACCTAAACAAAAGATTGCCAGTACTACACTAGTTCTGATGACAGACAACATTTCAACTCGCCAAAGGTATCTTAATCTGATTGTAGATCACACCCTAACTTTTCTACCACAGTTGAAGCTCAGTCCCAGCCAGTACTAATACAATTAAAGACCATATAGAATTTCCCATCATCTCACAACAGATGTCAGACAAGCAATTGCTGTTAAATTACTCCTGCTAGTGTTGGAGTATGCCTTATCAGTTTCATCCTTACTTTCTCATCAAAATGCAAACATCCAATGAAAACCTAAAATCAAATGCTACATGTAAAGCTCAGTATAGAACACCTTATAACTTTAAGATTAATTGACTAGCCATCACTGACAGAGCTAGCTTCTGTCTGAATTCCCTTACTTTTAAACTACTAAATAAAACCTATTGACCCAATCCTGTATAAAATAATCTGCAAATAAAAGCAACTTACAATCAGAATTTTCATAAGTATTTCTTTACTTTGGCCCTCATTTATGGAAAGAATACTCATTAAAATAGTACCAGCAACATGGAACAATCTCCCTGAAAAAAATAAATATGCTATAGTGCCAAAAAGCATTAAGAAACTATTAAAAGAACATTTCAATGAGGAAAAAAAAGTTGTAACACTTTGACACAACTGGCTGATACAAAATCTATGACCTCAAATATGTTTCCCTAACCATTTGATATGCAGATGTCCTATGAGTGAAATGCTGTGTAATAATCACTGTTCATATGTATATACTTTCATGCTCTTATTAATCAAAACTTACATTCTGAATTTATGTAGCTTGCTCTATCAAATTTCTTACCTGTTGTCTCATGTAAATGAGTATTGCAACTACAGTGCATTACTACTCTAATGTTTTTTGTTATTGAACTGTCGTTACACTCCCTAATATACGTGTTGCATTATACATCAATACATATGTTCATGTGAACTGTACTGCTTTGACTAAGTGTTCTAGTTATGCTGTGCCTCTTGGCCTAGATCATGCCTGAATAGGGTTCTTGCTCCAGTGTACTTTCCCAGTTAAGAAATGGCAAATAAATAAACTTGATTTCTGGCTTGGGAGATAGTTTATCTTGATTCTCTTGTCTATCCGAGATCTGGCTCTGCCTGTTCCAGTCACCCTCCGCTTTGTTCCAGACTTACTCTGCTCTTCTACCCTACCCCCATTCCCACCCACCCCCCTTTCAATTACATTTATACTCCCGGACACCCCACCCCACATCTACATTCAACCAGTCACAGCCCTACTACCACTCAACGATATCAGCCCATAATCTCCACCCCCATATCCACACTAAATTTTTCACTATCCCACTCAGCCCCACTGTTTATTTCTCCTACCACATATAATAACTAATCTTTACTTTCTTTTACATTATAGTCCTCTATATGTATTTCAATATGTCCTATAACTTAAGCTGTATCCACTTGATCACCATTACCACAATGTTTTACTTACTCTTCCACTCCATGTCTCTCCCCTCCTTGTATACTCCTTCTTTAAGATCCCCACTCTATCCCTGCAACCACATACTAATGGCAATGGTTTATCTGATATCTCCCAATCTGTATTCAATTTCAATACTTTTCTCCTATCTAAACTAAAATACTTTACTGTTATCCTTAAACTAAAACTTACTATTAACCCACTTCAAAAGCATCACCTTCCAACCCTATATCTCTCCAACCTAACATTTCCTTGTCAGGTCCTCTTCCAGTGTGGAGACATTTATCCCAATCTAGGACTGGTTAATTATCCACCACACACCCACATCTCTAATACCCAAAACCTTTTCATTACAACAATTAATATGTGATGCACCTGTAACAAAACGATCAAATTCCAAGTCTGGCTTTCTCATTACTCCCCAGATATTGTAGCACTCGCAGAAACCTAGTTAAAAGGGCATATATCTGATACTGAAAGAATCCCTCCAGGATACAATATTCTTAGAAATCACTGTCTCCACAAAAAAGGTGGTGGAGTCGCAATAATTTACAAAGATGCCTTAACTCTCACACTTTTATCCAAACCTGTTCCAACCAGCAATGCTACATATTAACAACAGAAAACCAATATGCAGTGTTGTACTTTACATTCCCCCTGGTCAACATATACCTATTCTAGAAGACCTTCTATCCTGGACAACCAAGAATATTTCAAATGAAACCATCATTCTGGGTGATACTAACATTAACTGGCAAACTCTAATAACTAACTCCCCATCAAATAGTATAAACCTGTATACGTTTACTCAACTTATCACAGACCCCACTTTTATAGTAACCAAACAAACTGAATCAACCCTAAACTGGATACTCGTCTCACACCCTCATAAATATGCCTAATCAGGACCCCCCCAGTATCTTTAGTGACCACCTACCAGTCTTTACTCATAGAATCCACATGCAAACAGCCAAAGCCCACTCATACAGAATAACTAGAAACCTTGCCCACTTCCGTCAAAAGGTACTTATAGACACTTTAAATTGGCCACAATTAGTACCCATCTAAAATACTTCCTCTAGATGAAGTAGTAAACTACTTCATCAACATCTTTCTCAGTACTCTCAATAGTCTTGCCCCCATGCGAACTAAAAGAATGAAGCATAACCATGCCCCTTGGCTAACAAAACATACTAAACAAATTCTCATTACCAGGGACAGAGATTGGAAAGAGTGTTGTAAAAATAGAACCCCACAAAATGAAATAAAATACAAACAATTCCGCAACAGTGTCATAAAGTTAGTCATTTGTGATAAAAAAGCACTTCTCCATTCAACTAGGCTCCCAACACAATAATCCCAAATATTTCTGGAAATCCCAAAATTCAGCAAATTCCAACTCCATCTCCTGATAAAGACCCACAAGAGACTTCTCAAGCCATTAACAATCACTTTATTGAAACAATTCAAAAACTTGGCAAAGATTTCTCCACACATACTAATACTACCTCAAATAGTTCAGAAAACAACACAGATCTTTCCTTTCCCCAGTCAAACATATACCCCCCTTGCAAATGTAGATTCAACTAATATGCCATCCACTCCAACTTTTACAATACAACCAATGCCCACCTCCTTACTGCATAAACTATTAATTAAACTAAAGCCATGCTCCCCCTCTGCTGACAGACTACCAGCAGAAGGTTCCCTATTAAGTAAGCGAATGCTTAATATAGCGAATGCTGTTTAACCGACAGCTAAATGTCGAAACGGCAAAATCCTGAAGACACAGAAAAAAGATTTTTTTCCCAGGGGAAAAAAAATCACTGGGCCGTTTTTGGGACTTTGCCTTTTCCCCCACTGTGGTGCGATCTCGGAGTTGGTATATTTAAGTAGGGGAGTGTGGGGGGCACTTTATTTTGTGTTTGTGTTTTTTTTTTTTTTTTGCGGTCCAGTGATTTTTTTCCCTTGGAAAAAAAAAAATCACTGTTCTGTTTGTTCAAAATTTTGTGTTTTCATATTTTTTGGGTCAGTTATACAGCGTTTGCTTTTTTAAGCTTTTGGTGTTATAATATAGACCCCAGCAGAATACCTAAAACTCACTGCTGATGCTATAGCATACCCTGTCAGCATTCTCATCAACTGATCCATCTCTGAATCACATGTTCCACAACTCTGGAAAAATTGCATTATAATTCCCTTACATAAAGGTGGTAACACCAGTGATCTCTCAAATTACCAGCCTACCTCCATACTCTCTCCTCTATCTAAAATCCTAGAAAAGTGTATACATGGTCAATCGGTAAAACATCTCTCCAATAATAACTTACTTGCTCCCACCCAACATGGTTTTTACAGAGCACACAGCACAACCACAGCCTTACTTTCCTTTACCAACACTGTTAACAAATCCTTGGATGCTGGACTATTAACCTCAGTTATCTTACTTGACATATCTATTTTGATACAGTATCACACCCTAAACTATTACTACAACATGAATCCTTAAACTGTTCCCCACATGCATTGGGTTGGATTTCTAACTACCTCTCTGACTAAAAACAATCTGTCAAATGGCAAAACACTCAATCTGAATATCTCACAAATAAAACTGATGTTCTCCAGGGGTCCATTTTAGGTCCTCTACTTTTTAATATATTCATTAACAATCTCCGTAAAGCATCCCACCACAGTACTCTCATTCAATACGCTGATGATTCTATGATAATCACATCTGCTAACGACCTGCTAGATCTCCAAAATTTAACACAAAAAGTCTTTACATCTATCAAATCTGGCTAAATAATACACAGCTTCTACTTAATCCAAAGAAATCAAAACTCTTAATATTCTCTTCCAATCCTCTAACACAGGACTTTAACATTTTCTCACAAAACAATACTGAAATTGAACTTGTAAAAACAGCAAGGCTTCTAACCATCATAACTGATGACAAACTCTCCTTTGAAAATCATATCAACAACATAATTAAAAAAAAAAAAACATTTTAAACTTGGTAAGCTCTATAGGCATAAACTTTATTTGGATATGCCCGCCAAGGTAAAACTGGCCAACAGTCTATTCCTCCCTTCCATCCTCTATGGTAGACCTATTTTCACTAACCTACATGTATCTCTCAGGAATAAATTAGCATCTTGTTACTACAAAATAACTAAATTTGCTACCAACATGCCAACTCTGACCCATCACTGCTAAGCCATAAAAACATTAAACTGGCTAGATTTTTCCACTATGTACAGTACTCCCAACTAACTCTCAATCACAAATGATTATATAACCTGAATTACTGTCCCTTCTCTTCAGCATATGCTACAGACATACATTCCAAACAGAAACCTTAGGCCCTCAAACAAACATCTCCTAAGCAGATCAAAACCCAACAGGTGAGCTGGACAAAGCCTTTATTCCTTCACCATTGCTGATGTTTGGAATGCTCTGGCCTCCTCTATTACCCAAATAGACTCCATATAAGCATTCAAAATTGCACTTAAGTCTCATTACTTCAATAATCAAATGTGTTCCTGTAACCACCTGCCTAAGCCACCTTAAGTAAGTTACTCTCGCTTGCCACTACCAACTAGTACTTCTTAACATCTTTACACCTCTTTTTATTACTCTTATGTTTTGTTTTTGCTCCAGATATTATCCCATGCCTAGTCATTTGCCTGCAGTACTAGCCTCATAGAGAAATTACTTTTTGTAATAGGTTTTACTTCATGACTAAAAACTCATTGGAAATTAATGTTTCGAATTACATGCTCTGATGTCTTTTTTACATTAATGTTGATTTTTGCTCTATACTTTGTTAATACTGTTTATGTGATGTTATACATACTATTGTAACTGTATTTAGAGTTTTCTTCCTGGGCCTCCACTGAAAATGGGTTTCCGGCCCAGTGGACATTCCTGGTTATCAACTGTCAATAAATAAATAAATAAATGTGTCAATTTTTAATAATGACCTACTGGGCTATTGATGAAAAATCCCCTTGTGGTCTGTCCATCAACCCTGTAACATATTTTGGTTTTAAGTAAAATCTGAATTTAACTTACATGTAGGTAAAGGACTGTTGATCAAATTGAGTTTATATCCACCTCTGCTTAAAATGTCAGTGTCCTTTCCTTCTGTATTTTCGGTGACTCTTGAAGAGATAATGCCATTTTTGTGACTGCATCATTCCTAAATCTTATCATGGCTTCCAGTTTTCAGTCTCTAATGTAGGGAGGTCACACTAATCCAGATCTGTTGTATGTAATTTGCATGTAGGAGAAAATACTGTCATTTCTGCATCTCCTGTGTGCTTTAACAATAACTTGTGAGTCAGATAACAGCCAACTCATTCATTATCTTTTTGACTGTAGCATAATTCCGGCCTAACTTTGACCCCTCATTCTTTGATTTTGATTAATGTGTCTCTTGAGATATTTCACTGCAGTAGCCTGCAGTCTTTCTGCTGGAACTTCTTTCATATTGAAGTTGTATCCTCTTGATCTTTTTTTGCCAGCGGCTGCCACCCCTGCCCATTAATGGGTAATTGCTCCATTTGTTATGGTCAATTAGGAAATGGGCAATCTTCCTCTTTGCGGCTATTTCGGTAGCAATAGCTTAACTTTTTAAGTAGAAGTAAAAATATACTATTTTTCAGAGTAGTTCAGTGATTTAACCACTCTCACATGCAACTAAGGGTCTAAGGTAACAGCTGCAGGGGTCAGTGGAGGTCTAACTACAGATAAAGAACAACTTATATACAGCTTGTTGCTTTCAAAGCTGTTTCAGACTGTCTGTCATCAGCTTCACCATGACTAGTTTAGGCTGGATAGGATGCTGAAATATATTATTATTTTAGCAAACACTTTCAAAATCAATTTATTTTGCAGCTAACAGCAATAAATGGCATTGGAGGCCAAATATGTGGCACAAAGTGAAATACTAGTCTCCAACATGGTTTAATTTCAAACGTCAGAACATCAGCTTCATGTGAAGCTGGATTTGCCAATATACAATTATTTAGTGTGCCTATAGTTGAGTTGGGAGAAGACTGTTTGAATCAGCTAACTTTCTTATATTCCCAGGATACATTTTAGTCATTTGCCAAGGGCTTCCCCACAGAAGTTGGAAAGCTGAAACTACAAATAGATCTTCAGAGAGTCTATTAACTGTCCAGATGGTAGAAAACTTTTGGCAAGTAACTAAGTTGTCACTGTTGACACCTTTGGCTAATTTTCAATAATTAGATTCATAAAACATCTTTTCTTATCAGCAGATTCAGTCAGATTGACCCAAGCAAGAACTGTCCACAGAAAAACAAATAATAACTATTATGTTGTGTATGCCAGTTCTGCTATTAATGTGACAAATATGTTATTGATGGAATCCAGATGATACCTGCTCATCGCGTGATTGATTGTTAAGCTCATTGTCACTATTCTGTTCTCAAAAGCCTTATTTTTGTTTGATGTGACTCGTTAACTGCTGACACTGTGTTCCTGCACGCACACAAAATTCATAAAAAAATCTAATGCTAAGTGTCTTTTAACAAGAATCCTAAATTGTTTCAATTGATATACTTTCAGAATTGAAACGTTCTGCTTTGTTTTATTGTTCATGGATACAGTTAAGCTATGTAGATGCTTTTTTCCTTGTCCCACAGATCAAAATATGCTCTCCTTGTGATGGTGGGCAGTGTTATTAATTATTGATAGAGCCTATGGGTGGCATTTGAAAGACAGCATGCTTCTTAGGGTTACAGTGTTTAAAAGTAATTCACCTAATTTACTTTTTTAATGTATACAATGTCCCAGGGGGTTTCTTTTATTGCATCAAATGCTCCATGTGTGGAGCATACTACCAGAGAAGACCAGAGTGTTCAGTTTCTGTTTCACCAGGTGCTGCATTACATAAGCGTTTGGCTTTATAAGTGCAAGATGCACTTGAGAAGGTAAATATTAACACTCCATAGTTTTGTATATGGACATTTTGTTTATTTATTTGTTTGTCTGTTTATTTATTTATATATTTATTTGGGTAGGTCTGATAATATTTCATGGTTAAACATTGTAAAAAGGCCTCTGCGATGCAATGTCCAACACCAAGTAAATTCAAATACAGAAAAAGATCATCAGACTGCGAAGTTAGAAGTTTGCAAAATGAAAATACCACCCCCCCGGATTCACTAATCTTCCATGCAGGACTACACTAGTCTTGCACGGAGGTGTCCATGTAGGAGGAGGATGGCAGTGCGCCATGCATATTAATGAAGGCACACTGCTCGACCTCCCAGACATACATGGAGCGTGTACATGTGCAGGGGCATGTGCCTGAGAGCAGAGCTCTCAGAATAAACATACCCCTGCAATGTAGAACAGCAGAAAGTGGAAATAAATGAGTGAGACCACTCATAGGTGTCCGCATATCCCCACCAACAGTCCCCCATGTGTAGAACAGCAACAGGACATAAAATTCAAAAGAAGAAGTGCGCCATGCATATTAATGAAGACACACTGCCCGACCTCCCAGACATACATGGAGCGTGTACATGTGCAGGGGCATGTGCCTGAGAGCAGAGCTCTCAGAATAAACATACCCCTGCAATGTAGAACAGCAGAAAGTGGAAATAAATGAGTGAGACCACTCATAGGTGTCCGCATATCCCCACCAACAGTCCCCCATGTGTACAACAGCAACAGGACATAAAATTCAAAAGAAGAAACCCTTTTTTTTTTTTTAAATCCGAGTACAGCTAACCTTAGGTGCGTGGGTGTGACTATGCTTAGTTATGGTTAAAGCAGCTTAAAAGGCTGAAGTGGATAACAAGGAAGATATATGCAAATGAAGCACCACAGCAATAGTGTAGTGGGCAGAGCATTTGCCTAACAAGCAGGCATTCCCAGCTCGAGTCCCACTGCAGCATAGTCTATTTTTACATGGCAAAGCATGGTATAACCAATACTTTTATTGCAAAACCCACTAAATAGCATATATTTATAAACTGGTGTACTGCTGGAAATGCACATGTGAAGAGTCAGTGTCATAATAAATAAGGCAGTAGTAAGGAGGTGTAAGCACAGATAAGCAGTAGTATGCATATGTAAGTACTACTAAGCGTGTTTAAGTGTGTTTGCGCAGGGGTAAGCATTGCCTGCTCAGATTAAGCAAAGTAGAAGCTAATGGAGTGTAAGAAACTATAGCCTGAAATAAGCAGTGCTTAACATTGCGCAAACCCACCTAAACTCGCTTACAACTGCTTTAAAGTGCCTTAATCACGCTGTATCCAACAGGCATTTGTCTGCCCAGCAACAAAATAAACAGCCATGCAGGTCTCAAACCCAGGACCCTATACACCATAGTCCCAGTAGCTATCCACCAAGCCATCACAGAAGTACAGAAGAATGAGGTAGTAGTAAACATGTCCTCCCATAGTATAACCAAACTGAACCTATGAAAGGCATCAGTATACAGTCATATATGTCATAACTGACTACATAACATAAATATGTGAACTAGAGTACAGCAGTAAACCCAGAAGTGAGGTGTACTTGTAATAGAGTGTCGAAGTCCCCAATAAAACACAAGGACCCCACAGAGTGTACGTACTCATCAATCAGGGATACTAAGGATACATATAAGGTGTAATGAATAATAACACAATGCTAAAAAGGCATTATAATGAATGTCTACTCTAGGCAACACCAAGCATTACACAGGCCAGTTTAGGAGGTGTGAGCAGTGTGTAGACCAGATAACTCTTTGTGCCCAGTGGTATACCCCTTTAAACAATGTCAACTTTAGGTAAACATGTTTGCCCATAGTTTAGCCTTTTCAAAACCAGCCAATCACAGAATAGTCTGGGAAATCGGCCCTACCTAAACCCAAGAGGCAGAAATACACTTCATCACTGGTTGTAGCTTCCCCTTGCAGGCACTATGGCAGTAAGGGGAGAAGGAGTGTGCTTCTGGACGCAGCACTGGTGCATCTGGGAGTCCAAGGTCATGGCTGGACTCCTAGTTAAAGACCATGAACAGAGACTGCTGCAGGGCCAGTACCAGAGCTCCCAATATAAGGCGGAGGACTGGGACCATCTCTCCCGTGACCTCACCAGTGCCACTGGCATAGCCAGAACTGGTGAGCAGGTCAGGCACCACTATGATGACCTGAAGCGGTGGAAGGGGGATCTCTTGGAGGAGTGGCTCTAAGAGGCAAGAGCATCAGGGGATGTCCCAGCTGTGTGTAAGTATGAGTCCACTGCCTGTTTAATAATTGCCAGCTCAGGTATATCATGGATAGGTATGGCTAAATATTCCTCTTATGTCCCCCACAGCTGCAATGGAGTGGGCCGCGAACCAGAAGGCCCACATCTGCCACCTGGCGTGGTTGCAACGCGAGTCAGGTTAGTAATACTCATGCTTTTACTGTCATAGGAAATAAAAATAAAAGTAGTAGTAAAGTAATTGCTAGTATAAAACCTGTATTGTTCAAGGCAAGTACTGCATTCACTACAGAATATGACAAGAAGAGTCTCATATTTTTAGTATGGCAATAAAAGTGTAATACCCTGGCAAAGCAGGTCTAACTGTTGGACTGTATGTGTATATTCTGGTATCATATGGTAATGTAGATTTGCAATCATGTAATAGTACTGTAGTATTAAGCACTGTTACTCATGCCATGTGCCATAATGTGAATGTGTAGGAATGCCTGTATATGACAGGTGTAATCCTCAGAGGCCATTTAGTACAACTGAGAGACACATAGACAGTAAACAGGGGAAATGCAGACAACAAAACCTGAATAGCACATGCAACTGAGATGTGAACTCTTGTTTTATTAGCACACACAGCCACGGTTTGAATCCTGCCAGTGGTAGTAGTCTGCATACAGAATTATACACCACAACTGTACAGATATGTCTGGACTGTCTATTAAAGTGGCCCATATCTAATGCTATCAACCTGTCCCCCTGGGAAATCAGTGGGATGATCCCAGACATATAGGCAGCAAACAGGAAATACAACTGATTGACACACATCTATAACAACAAACCTGGCACACTAGCAACTCCCCAATACCTTATGTGAGTAAGAAGCCACGTATGTCCCATTTACACCACAACCTGTTAAGCTGTGGTCAGAGTGTGTACAGTAACAGAGTGAGATGTATGTGCATAATACTAATGTGTAATCTGGAACCTTATGTGGCAACAGTCAGGTAGTGCTAACAAACATTGCTCCCACAGGTACATTGGATACGAACACTGTGCTGTGAAATACAGACCAATATAACCTGTACTGGTACCATCCACCCTGGTATTGTAGGGGATTGTGAGTGTTGCATTTTATCTGAATAATAAAGTATCACTGGACACTGTCACCCACACTGTGCTACATAATATAACTGTGTAGGAAAGCATGTATATGTGTGTGTCAGGTCACTAAAGGTGGAAGAGGGCAATATTCTAGATATGTCCAGGCATACCAGCATGTGGTCAACACATGGCCAGAGTCTGTGCAGGAAGAGTTGGATAGCATAGTGCAAAACATCAACCTGGAATCCGGCTGTATGTGTACAAACAGTCAGTGTTAACAAACATTCCCTACACAGGTATACCAGGTAAGAGGTGTATACTGCAGGTAAAACCGGTTCATGTGTAATGATATTGACAGCCATATCAGTGTCCAATATAGGTGTATAGGGTAGTGTAGTAAGACTTGTAAGGTTTAGATAACAGCACTGACTAGGAAAGTAATGTGGAGTACAGGAATATACTACTTGTTAATTGACATCTTTCTCTCTCCCCACCTTATCTCCAACAATAATCTACATACCCACCCCAAATGTTATGTACTGACTCTGATAATGGCCAATCATTTAATAAATATTCTATTGATTCCCATGCATGTACCATATTGAATTATTCCATATTGAATTATATTGTTGGCATGGTGCCATCAACGTACCTGCATGCTGTTCTTATTACCACTGTGGTCCCATAATATGCATGTGTTCTGTTTGCTATGTAACTGTTCCATATCTGGTGTCTGGGTTAATGGGAATATCTATGGATGCTGTTATATCTAACCCTGTAATGCGCTGACTATTACTAACTCATATATGATGTTGAAATCTAAACACTATTGCATGCTTGGGAAGGCCAGTCCCAGTGGACCCACCTGTCCCACCTCAGCTGGCTGAGGCACCAGGCACCAACATGTCTGGGGCCCAACCCCACACCTCCCTGTCCGTTGGTCCTGCACCTCCTTTGGGTGGAACCTCCTCAGGGGATGGGGCTCGCCCCCCCGGGAGTGGGCACAGATAGGCACCTGTCACCTGTCGCCATGTTTGGGTCATGGTGCGTAGAGCGATCAACGACCAGGTCAGTGATCTTCTACGCCAGCTTGAGGGCTGTGTGTCATGATTAGAGAGTCAGCCTGGCACTGCGGCTCAGTCCCCAGCACAGCCACCTTTGAGGCTGTGAAGGTGCAGTGATGACTGCCCATGGGTGGGGACCTCAGTCCCACTGTTACCACTAGGGGGCTTGTGGGCTTCTGATATCCCATCACCCCTCCCCATCAAGGTGTTTACCCCCACATGTGTCATATACTGCCGCTGTATGCGTCTTGTGTGTCTTGTCTGTTAACCTACCCAACCTATCTACCCAAATATGCCTACTACCCCTCCTAAACATCCCATTCCCACCTGAAAAAAAAAGGGTGATCTGTTCCCACAAAAAAATCTTGCCCCATACATAGCTGTCCATTTCGCACACTTGCCCACTAGACACATGTAATCTGGTCTAATTGGCATCACAAAGAATTGTTGTTGTCCTCACCCCTCTCCCAGGGGTTTGAGTGTCCAAACCTACCTTCAAATTCAGTGTATATGCACATATGTTGCTGTAGAAGAAATGGGCAGCTATGGACCTTCCCTGCATCCTTTCTGCACATCCCTAGCTATTTTCCCTATTGTCTTTTCCTCTTTGTGACCCTTTTTCACCACTTCCCTATCAACCCTTTTTCTTTTCTTTTAAAGAAATTAGCATGGGGGTAAGTATGAGTAAGCAGTTTTAAGCAGCAGTAAGTGGGTTTAAGCCTGTTTGTGCAAGGGGTAAGCACTGCGCACACAGGTTAAGCAATGTAAAAGCTATAAGTATAAGAAACTGTAACTGGAAGTTAGCAGCACTTACCTCCATGCAAACCTCCTTACAACTGCTTTAAAGTGCCTTAATCACTCTGTATCCAATGGCCCGTGTTCTACCCAGCAACAAAATAAACATTCTCTGCAAGGCTCAAACCCAGGACCCTGCAAACCATAGACAAAGTGATTTACCACTAAGTCATACCAGATACAAATAAATCTGATATTTTCAAAAACATATCATCCATTCCAATCATGCAAGAGTACAGAGAATGTATACCAACATCTAGATGTATGTGTGTTTAAATATATTAATATCTAAACAGATACTACATATTTATATATGTAGCTATATATATAAATATATATATATATATATATATATATATATATATATATATATATTTCTAAAATGATATATATATATATTAATATATATGAACATATATACATGCAAATGCCTACATCGACACATATGTGTCTACCCTATATGTCTACATATGCACAGCACGTTACATACGTGTACGCAGATATATATCTGTGTAGGTATATACTGATATATGGTATATATGGCCATACATCTGTAGATAGCAATGGCAGATTAACAAAAACACATATGTCCACATGCACCGTAAATGGGGTTGAGAAGCCCCACACACTATACGTCTTGTACAAATAGGCATCCCACCCTCACAGCCACACACGTCCGCCCTGCAATACACTAACAAGTGTAGCAGATCCTGTAACCAGGACCTGACACGACATGGGGACAAGATGTTAACAGTACTACATCCCACCTGTATGATGTCAGGCTGGTATTAGTAACATATCATGCAGTACAGTCTGCCTCCCATAGGAAATGTAAAATGTGGAAGCCAGCAACATCCGCAGAATACAGATACACAGACACAGATATGCAGATACATATATATATATATATATATATATATATATATATATATATATATATAGCTATACATATGACTTCACATACACACACAGATATATGTACATTAAGATACATATGTAGAAGGTGCACACAATATGGAACAGCCACTATGCCTACAGTTAACACCTGAAAAACTGGACACTGTATGGGCCACCTATACAAATGACAATCATTGCCTGCAACATATACCCACAGAGAGGTCATAGGGACAACACCACACACAGGTTTGCAGAAATGGAATTCCTGTAATTGTGTACTATTACAGTTCTATATGCCATGTCATATAGCTGTTCAGACACTGACATCCATATAAAGAGAGTAATGCAACTGTGAAACAGTTATACTAATACAGTAGTCTAGAAAGGTTCACAACTGTTGCTGTCCAGGCCAAGACCTTCAAATTGTACAATAGTGAGGACAGACTGGGCCACAGGATACCAAACAATCAACAGTATGTAATGCAGGTGTATAGTTCAGCAGCCTCTGTCTACACTCTGTACAAAATCACTAAGTGGTAAAGATGTCATGTGACCAAATGGGTTGCAACTGGTACATAACAAGGCATAACTGACACCATCACATGCTCACTGACAAACAGAACAGTCTGTATGGCAGAAGGCAGTAGGCTTGCATTAACCCAATTTATGTAAGTAATGTAAATATAGGTTAAGTATACGGTACTGTACATGCAGATACCTTAAGGCAGCTCACCCCTGACACCCCCACATTTTTTAACAGCCTAGGTCATTTATGGTGCTCCCCCCCACTCAATAATACAGGGCCATATACCACTGTTATATACACTGGCCTCTGGAGTGCATAAGAGCACACATGTAATGTGTAGGTGACGCCCACACATATATGGCACCAGCCCCACTGTATGTGTGTGGGATACAACAGCAGTGGACTGATGGTAGCAATGGCAGTGTGATATACTCGCAGCCCACTATGGAACAACCCCTGACTGCATGTCATATGTGCAAAGCTTGGTATGTAGGTGGAGGACAGAGGCTGGAACACAATCACAAATGTGGAGAACTGTTGCCATACACTAAGCAAGTTGCTGGTGTTACAGGATAGTCTGCAACATACCCTTAGTCAGGGAATTGAGGATAGAAACAGAAATGGATATAGTCATGTACTGATAGCACTCAACACACACTGCCAGTGAAATATCTGACACAGGACCTGTGTGGTGTTCAGACAACACCTGATAGGCACACCTCTTTCCACCAAGAGGATAGGCCCACAGTTGAGAGCTATGCAGACAGACTGCATTCCAAGGTAAAGTAGTATGTACACACACACCCTGTAACACCAGTACTATACAAAGCATAACACAACTCTACTCACACTCTGTCTGTAGTTCCTGAACCTTCTACAAATATGTAGCTGCCCTGAGTGTGCCAGTTCTCCTGTAAGAGGTATTGCTCCCTGCTGTCTGTAACAATGATGCCCACACACAGGAAGGATGTCCATCACATAGGCAATGTAAAGGGACCACGCCCACATGATGTAGGGATTTATAGTAGGTGGTTGCCATGACAGTGGTGATTGGAAGTACTACACATGTGTAATCATATATATATATATATGGCTATCAGGATAATAATATGTACATATATTTCCACCATATGTCCTGGACATAGAGTGTAGCCCTACCCCAGCCTCTATTGTCCCACAGTCGTAGTGCAAGAGGATGTCAGGTATGTATAGCAGGTATATTAGTAGACTATTCCTACTGTCATTGGGCTTGTTTTCACAGACATGGTGTGTGTTGGAGGTCACATCTGCTTATGACATGTGTGCCATTGGCTACTGACAGACATCTTAAGGACATCATATTAAAGTACCGCTGCTAGCACGTAATGACCCTGTGGACTGCAGCAGAGATATTGGCCAATATATGTGGACATTCTGACACACTCTGTGCAGTCCAGAGGTATACACATAACCCCTTAGTGCTAAACGTGCACCATGCCTGACAATATGGATGTAGAAAGCCATGTAGATGGGTATAACACATAAAGACTGGAATACATTTGTCACCATAGGTTATGCATTCACACACCCCTGTCTGGCCTCACACATAATAACCGCTAGTACAGGGGTGCCATGGCCACATACCACCCACTAGATATTGACATACATCTGTACAGCATCCAACTGCTCTGTCTGACATACATGACTGTTAAGGGAGGCCCGACAGCAGCAAATCTGGCAGGTATATGCACATGACATCTCACTGGATAAGTACACTAAGCTGCTAGGCATGTAACAATGCACTGTTCAGGCTACAGGCAGACTGGCTCAACACTGGCCTATGTCTCCTATGAGGGAATGCCCATGTACCTGCATATATAGCAGGCTCAACAGGCATGTCACAGCACAGGGTAAGATACACCTGTGTGAAAGTGCATAACCACAACCAATGTGAACACAGCCACAGCCAAATATGTTAAGCTAGTATAATATAACATTATATGGACTATCTGTTCGACACCATCCTCATATGTGCCACTCACAGACTGACCCAACATATACTGGGCTGCTACATAGTTTGGTCTGATGGCTGTCTGTGATATGGGACATGTGTGTGTATGGCCCTACAAACATGTACGCCAATACGGTACTATACAGTGGAGCAGCATGTAACATCAGATAGGACGTGACCTAGAACAATGACATCTACCACAGTCTGTACACAGGTTAAAGTACATATTAATAATACACACACTGTCAACATTCACCATAAGTACACAGACCTCAGTACTGTACAAACATCCACAGAATGTCCAGGTTATGTCATCAAATATAACTCTTACTGTACATAACATGTGTAGCAGTCTGATATCTCACTGGCTTGTTATCAGATATGAATACACTAATTATGGTGTACAGCACATATGCACCACTTCATGCACAACATATGTATACAGGTTGACAGAGTTGTGGCTGGAAGCACATAAACAGGGCCAATAATGACATGTTGCTGTGATAACCTCATACATTTACTGTTGTAACAGGGTTTGTTGCAACATATGTCCTATGAGGAATAAGAAGCCAGTAACTGTCACGGCTTTCACCATCTACAGACTGCAATCCTCACACTACCTTCTGCAGTCCACAGATAGATGCTCCGTTGGTAAAGCATGAAACCAAAGGCATGACTCACTGCCCTGTCTGCAGATGACCCTGAAGATGGGGATTCCTCAAAAACATGGAAATGACATGGCAGGTATTGAGACATGTAGGACAGTCATATCCACACACACACTCTTAAACCAATAGTACTCCAAATTCAGTATAGCAGCACTTGCAGTCTGTAGTCAGGTCAGGCACATCCCCCTCCTGTGTGTTGCCCTGTTTCCACAGTGTATGTTGTTAGAGGTAAATCCCCAATCCATCTGATATGCTGTTTGCCAAACAACAGATCTAGTTCCTGATCACAGTGAATGAAAAGGGCCAATACCAAAATGATGTTCCTAGATATTGGAGTGTGTTTCCATAAAATTGGCTATGGGAATGTTACCACAGCTGTTCCACATGCAATCAGCTAGGGGAGGGCTGCAATTTGTGCAGAGGCCATCAGCTGATTATGAGCATCACTTAAAATACACATGTTGCTGCCAAGCAAAGCAGGTGTAGGTCTCCACATCCACCAGAGAGGGAGTGGGAGAGGCAGACAGAGGCAAAGACAAGTCAGGGAGTGGTGGGAGAGTAAAACCTAAGCATGTTTATGTCACACACCTACCAACACAATGTATCAAACCCCTGACGACTATGTAGTGCTATTACAGTTTTATGTAGTTATTGGATGTGACACATTGGTTACCTCTTGTGGAGCCCTCAGAACATATATGTGATGGTGACTGACATCTGCAACAGGGATACAGTAGCTATACAGTAGGTGACATACACGTGCCTGTCTGCATGAACAGGTGCCAGCATCAACACAACCACACTATCACAGGAACACACACACATTGACACACTTGGCAGGGCCAGGATTACAACTCATCAGTAATGGGATTGTCACAACACATCAATGTGCAGGTATCACATGCACCACACGGGTCATACGGGGGGGTTGTATGGGCAAAGGGTATGGGGAGGTGTCTGACATCAGACAACATGCTTCAGTATGCCCATGGGGGTTGTAGGGAGTGTGGATGTGAACATACACACCATACAAGACACATACAAACACACAGCGTGCCAGTTCTGACATGCATGGGCGCATGTCTGCATGGGTGTGTGATGGTTGACTGTGCCAGACGGCTGTAAAAGGCTAGGCGATGGGTATACCTTGGCATCAGGCCACATGATGATGGTCTGCATTGTGGCTCAGGGCTGTAGTGTCTGCATTTGCCCACACAGGTTGGTATTGTATCCCCCATCCAGTCACCTGGGTGACTATTGTGTATGGCTAATGCTGTGCATTGCTTGCCATGTATGTGTTCCTTAGTCCATGACATGGATGGTGTCTGGGATGTGCACACCTCCCACATGCATGTACAGTGACATGTGGAACTATACCTGGGGTGTCTGGCCCATGTTGTGAACACAGATTATCATCAGATGTGCCAGTCTTGCCAACATGTGGCAGGAACTGGTAATGGGCAGCAGGTTTACCCTGCACCTAAATTCATAGTATGCTAATGGCATTCCCTGGTGTCAGTGGCATCTGTCAATACAGGGCATGTTGTCAGGCATGGTATATCCTTTGTGGGTCACATATAATGGCACCAAAGGTGTTTTAGGTGTCCATGGGAAAGGTGCATTGTCTGCATGTATGTGCATATTTGACAGATGGGCAGGGTGCCATGCCCTCTGTAGCCCACAGCTATCACCCCATAGTTACTATCACTGGCCATTATGCAGTGTACTACCCACATATTGACTGTTGCCCAGGAAGTGGGCTATCACCCCATAGTTACTATCACTGGCCATTATGCAGTGTACTACCCACATATTGGCTGTTGCCCAGGCATGTGTGTGTGTGTGTGTGTGTGTGTGTGTGTGTGTGTGTGTGTGTGTGTATGTATGAGACATGGGTTGAGAGCGTTGTCTGGGTAATACTGGGGTTGCTAACTGTGATTGCTTGGCCTTGATGTCACATGTATGGGTATGGCTTTGCACCCCAACCTCTCAGCTATTTCACATCTGTTATCCCTGTATAGTGGACATTGTGATATATAGTAGGGCCACCTTATAAGAAATATGCAAAACCCAGTCCACATTGGTCACTGGTGTCACACACTCACAACCACCTCCACCCAGGATACATATTACAAACATACATGCACACACACCTGTCATGTCTAGGAGTAGAACCCCTACCTAACTATTTATTACACTACAGCACTATGCAGTTATAGTATGCGCCACAGAGATTACTGGAGTACTTCTTTCCCAAAGGTGTAGCTCACATTGGATGACATCAGCAGGATTGCCAAAGTAGAATATTTGAATTGTAGTGAGTGTGACTAGTCTAAAATGCATTGCTCCCTACACAAACAGTGACACACACACAAAACATCCACAACTGACATGTGTGGGTATAGAACCCCTGACAGAGGTCTATAGCACACTACAACATAAAGCTGTTATAGGATGCATCACGGGGATTACTAGAGAGCTCTTTCCCCAAAGGTGTATTTCACAATGAATGACATCATCAGGATTGCCAAAGTAGGCCATTTGAAATGTACTGTGTGTGACTAGCCTAAAATGCATTGCTCCCTACACAGACAGTGAGACACACAAAAAACCTCCACAACTGAAATGTGGGGGGTATAGAACCCCTAACAGAGGTCTATGTCACACTACAGCATGGAGCTGTTATAGGACACACCATGGGGATTACTAGAGAACACCTTC
Source organism: Protopterus annectens (assembly GCF_019279795.1). Classification (NCBI taxonomy): domain Eukaryota; kingdom Metazoa; phylum Chordata; order Ceratodontiformes; family Protopteridae; genus Protopterus; species Protopterus annectens. The sequence goes on from NC_056735.1 coordinate 568,265,724, forward strand.
CCCAACGGTGTATTTCACAATGAATGACATCAGCAGGATTGCCAAAGTAGGCCATTTGAAATGTAATGTGTGTGACTAGCCTAAAATGCATTGCTCCCTACACAGACAGTGAGACACACAACATCCACAACCAACATGTGAGGGTATAAAACTCCTAACAGAGATCTATATCACACTACAGCATGGAACTGTTATACGACACACCACAGGGATTACTAGTGAATGCTTTCCCCAAAGGTGTATTTCACAATGAATGACATCAGCAGGATTGACAAAGTAGGCCATATGAAATGTAGTGAGTGTGACCTGCCTATAATGCATTGCTCCATACACAGACATTGAAACACACACAAAACATCCAGAACTGCCATAGGTGGGGATGGAACCCTACCACAGCTCTACATCACACTACAGCAGTATGCAGTTACAGGACGTGCTACATATATTACTGGGGTACAACCTACCCATAGGTATATGTATAGGTGGGTGACATCAGCAGCCTTGCCAATGTTGAGTATTTGAATTGTAAGTAGTGTGAGTACCCTAAAAAGCATTGCTTGCTACACAGGCAGGGTCAAACAGACATGCACACACACACTCATTTGCCAAGTCTGGGGTTAAAACTCCTACCTAATTAGGTTATCACGCTATAGCTGCATGCAGTTATAGGACATGCTACAGAGATTACTGGGCTACAACTTTCCCAGAGATGTATTTCTAGGTGGGTGACATCAGCAGCCTTGCCAAAGTTGAGTATATGAATTGTAAGGAGAGTGAGTACCCTAAAAAGCATTGCTCTCTACAGTCAGAGACAGACACACACGCACACTTGCCAAGCCTGGGGTTAGAATGCCTAACTAACTACTTTATCACACTACAGCAGTACATAGTTACAGGATGTGCTGTGGAGATTACTGGGCTGCAACCTTCCCAGAGGTGTATTCCTAGGTGGGTGACATCAGCAGCCTAGCCAAAGTTGAGTATATGAATTGTAAGGAGTGTCAGTACCCTAAAAAGCATTGATTTCTACACCGTCAGAGACAGACAGACATGCACGACTCATACACACACAGTTGCCAAGTCTGGGGTTAGAACTCTTACCTAACTACTTTATTACACTACAGCAGTATGCAGTTAAAGGATGCACTATGGAAATTACTGGGCTACAGCCTTCCCAGAGGTGTATTTCTAGGTTGGTGACATCAGCAGCCTTGCCAAAGTTGAGTATATGAATTGCAAGGAGTGTGAGTACCTTAAAAAGCATTGCTCTCTACACAGTCAGACACACAAACACACACAGTTGCCAAGTCTGGGGTTAGAACTCCTACCTAACTAGTTTATTACATTACAGCAGTACGCAGTTATGCAACACGCCACAGAGATCAGTGGGCTACAATTCTCCCAAAGGTGTATTTCACATTGGATGACCTCAGCTTTCTTGTCATAGTAGGGCTATGGGGTGGGTGGTGTGTACATGGGCCATAACCCATTCATCTAGGGGTTGACACACCACATGCGGGCACACACGGGGTCATATGTCACAGGTACATGTATACAGCTGCAAGATGACTACTTCCTTGTACAGTCATGTTGCACAGCTGGCACGTGCACCACATAGTCTGTAACGCTGATAGATACTGGTGGCTAGAATCTGCAGTGAGTGACATCTGCACCTCATGTGTTTGGGGCCCTTTGGCTGTGTGCTGGGTGGGACAGACTTGGATGGCTCCTAGTCACAGTCACCCTCTTCCACACATCTATGTACGTCTACCTTTGACTTATTATAGTGTGTTGTCCTGACATATATGTCTGTATTCCTATCCACTGTGTGTGCAAGCCATGAGTGGTGCATACTGATGAGTGTCTGCACTAACAACTGCAACTGCCAGATATGTCTGGTCCACTGGTGTCTGCAGTCATGGCCTTCATATGTTTGTGTGTGAGCATGCCCAGTATGACTTTTTATTATGTTTTTTACTGACATTGCCTTCATTTCTCTAAGTGTGTGAACATGCCCAGTATGGCCATCAGTACTGAATGTGTGGATCGTGTCCAGCTAGTTTGTGCTGCAGTGCTGACCTTGGTGTTGTACACCGACAGGTAGCATGCTGTCTCTGCAGGGTATCCATCAATCATTTGGCTTTGACTGTTACTACATTTCTGCATAGCGGGGGGCCCACCTGACTGTTATTACATTACTATGTAGGATGGGGGCACACCTGACTGTTATTACATTACTATGTAGGATGGGGGGCACACCTGACTGTACATTTCTACACAAGAGTGGGGGGGCACACCTGACTGTTATTTCATTACTATGTAGGATGTGGGGGGGCACACGTGAAACCTGTACACATTTGCTATGACTGTACTGGTATATCAGGTACTCCATTTAATTTTGTATTGCTAACTATCATGCTAACTAGAGGCATACCAGTGTACTACAGATTGTGACTTTGGTTGCCCTACATATTATTGTCTGACTTCCTACCCATCAGAATTACATCCCACCTGCCCTGCTGTGGTCTGTCTGTGTAGGCCTGGGGGGGGAGGTTAACCACAGCCATCATTCTGGGGCCATGGCACAGGCTCTGTTTACACTTGTCCTGCTGGCTGAGACTGTTGTTGGGTATGAAAACAGTCCTGACTGGCATGTGTGGGTCATATGGATACACATGTCACTCAGCACATTTCCTGCAGTGGGTTTTGTCACCCTGTGTAGTGCTGGCTACTATGGTGTCTCCAGTATATGTTACAGATGTCATGGTGCCACTGTGGGTGTCTACTGTCTCCTTCCATAACATTCAGCCATCCAATTCCCTTACATGCTCATATCCATACCATAGCTACAGGTAACAACACATTCTACTCCATTTGGCAATTGGTAGGTTGATTGACTTACCTTGAGGGTGTGCCAGATTTGCGGATGGTGGTGGAGGGCTGTCTATGTTGGATGCACATAGTACACTCCCTATACATGGTTGAGTACAGGTAGTGTCATTTTTGGCATCCCTTTTACTGTATGTGTGAGTCAGAGAGAGGTGTCATTCCCTGGGTCCCTACTGTGTCAGTGCATGTGCTATGTGTTGCCTCTTTGCCAAGGCCAGGGCATACTGGGCATGCCTCCTTCTGCCTACTGAGGCAGGCTCAGGTTGTTCCTCCTCTGGATCACTCTGTGCCTGTGCAGGCCTTGGCATTGGTGGGGTTCTGTGTGGCCCTGCCACATGCTGTTCCTGCTGCAGCTGTTCCGCAGGATCATATTGTGGAGCATAGCACATGCCATAACAATTTGGGTACATGTAGCTGGTGAATACTGCAAGGATCCACCGGATTTGTCCAGAGACTGGATCCCTGACCTGAGCATCCCAAACACACGCTCTATTATATGTCTGGCCTGTGCATGTGCCTCAGCCTCATTATGGTGTTGTTGTTCAGGTGTGTGTGCATTTCTGATGGGTGTCATCAGCCAGGGCTCCAGTGTGTACCCAGCATCCCCCACTAGGTGACCATAGGGGATGTCCCCACTGGCAAATCTCTGGTACAGATGTTTCACATGACATATGTGGGAATTGTCATAGCTTCCAGGGCAGCCAGCACACACATTCATTATAATGCCCTGGGCATCACATACGACCTGACAGTTGATGGAGGGGATGCCCCTGCAGTTGATGTAGGCCCTACCCTGCTCACCGGGTGGTGCTTTTATGCATATGTGCATTCAGTCTATAGCACCCACTACCCCAGGGTATTCTGCTATTTGGTGGAAGAGATGCATATTGCTGGTCAACACCTTATGGGTGTTGAGGAAATATACATGTTCACTGGCATGTGCTGACATGGCATCCAGGAACTGGTGGAATACTCTGTTGCTAATGCCTATGAGATCCCCATGATATCCCCAGTTGTGCTTTGGGAGGTACCTGTGGCTAGTACACCTAGGCCTACACATACCTTGGTATCCACTGGGATGGGTTCCCTTCATAGGTTCATAGGTTCATAGGTTGGTACTAGGCTATCAGCCCTAGGGCCTATACAAGCCTAGCCATAACAATTCCCTGGCTATTTCTTCCCACATTATTTACTTTCTCAGTCAGTTTAGTTTGTCACGTGTGGCAGGCACAGCTCAACACTTTGCTGTAGGAGGTCTCTGTCCACTCTATAGTGCTCCACTATCTCCAGCTCATGTAGCCACTGGTAGGTTACCCTGGGTCTATACACTCTTCTCCGCCTCCTCACTGTGGGTTGTTCGGCAGCATTCATATCCTCATGACCCTCAACCTCTTACACATGTTGTTTTATGTTGCCTGCTGCAGCCCTTCTCATTTTGTAGGTTTGTTTGTTAAAATTTCCCCGCTTGTATACACCTGTGGTGTAGAGTGTGGGAAAAAACAGAGGGGAAGGTGTTTGCTTAGTTTATAGTAGTGTTCTGGGCTGGGCTGCTCTGTTGCCTGTGTAATTGGCTGATTCTGATACATTTCACCTGCCAGCTACACTAGTTCTCCTTGAATACCTTCCTACTGCTGTTTTCCCTTCCCATTGCCTTCCTGTTTAAGCCCGTGTGCACGCCACGCAGAGTGCTCAAATGTACACACTGCTGCTATTTCCTGGTTTAACTTCTTTTTTCTTCCTGTAAAGCCCGGTGTGTGGTGCGCACACCCGCTTACACTTTGTAAAGAGTGCTAGACAGGTTTAGACACCCCCCCCTGCTTAGCTGTGCTAAGCTAGGAGCAAACCCGAGCCACAGGCCTCCAATCTACTTACAGTATGCCTGAGACCCCCCCCATGATGTCACCTACCTTCTAGTCTTGCAACCAGCTATTCATACTCTTACACTGTTGGGACCTGCCTCACATGCTGGGGAAAACTGGGATTCACTATCTTTCCCCTCATTTGCATAGGATTGCCTGCTAATGCATAGTTACATATCTCACACTGAGCCTTCCCCCTTAGCAACCACTACTCACTGGCCAGGTTGTCTTCTGCCTGCTGTTGACTTGCATGGTAGAATACTGATTTTAGTTAGAATGCTTATTTTAGGTTTATTTTATTACCCCCCCCCCCCAATCCCATTTGCACAGCGCTGCCCTATGCTTAAACAGCCGAGATCAACAAAAAATAAATAAATAAAAGTTGATGTTTTTATTTTTTGTATTGTTTGCAATGCCAATCACCTTATACTTGGCCATTAGCATGATTCCTGAATGATATGCAGCCTTTATTTGGAGCTGTCATAGCTCCGTTTTGGATTTTGCAGAAATGCACTCGGTTACTAACCGAGTACATTTATGCGGATAGCACTAATCTTGCATGGATTGTTGCAAGCTTCCTGGATTACAAAAGCACCTCATTTGCATGGATTTCACCTGCAAATGGGGCGATTTGCATACCAGGGCTTAGTCCATGCAAGATTAGTGCGGGAGCACTCATGCATGCCCCTGCACGCTGTTCCTGGATCACATAGCAGACATATTGCCTGTGTGGGCTCCTGCAGCAATCTTGCACTCCGTGCAAGCTTTTGTGAATCCGGGGGCAAGTAACAGCAGCAAAAGCCACCATGCCCACAAAAGATATAACCAACAGTTAAAGCAACAGTAACATAATCCCCTGTGATACATAAAGCCTAACATAGATTATGGCATAAAACAAGCTGTACAACAACTGTCATCCATCAATAAAGTCTGTATAGATGTGTAGCAGATATTTTGTAGGCACTAAAATGGCCAAAAGCCTGAGTGTGACAAGTTGTCCACATGCTAAATAAAAATAGACCATGATATATAAAAAACATGGTTTGGCTGGGCAGAAGTGGAGGAATGTAGACACAGTGCAGTGCATAGCTAACACAAATCTGCAAGCTGTGGGAGGTACACATGCAGCCTCACATTTGATTCTCAGCAAGTTATGCCATGGAAGGTCATCTGACAGTAGTGCTTCAACATGCATATTGACTCCACAGCCTGCCAAATGTGCTCTTGCTGTGGTCACTAATGTACATCCACTTGCCCTCATTCCTGGAAATGCTCCATTTGCTTAAGGCTTGGGATGTGTTATGGTAGTGTGTTGTGTCATCTCAGGGTTTTGCTGTGACCCACTCATTATGTGATAGAATAATACGAATATCTGGTGCCACATCCCTAGTTCTACATGTATATGTCTGTGCCGTGGTATGTCTGTGTGTCCTGACATCTGTATAGATGATGACTGCCATTTCTTTGTAAATATGGGTTTCACCTGATGCCATAGGTTATCTGGATGTGCACATATCAGTATGCCCTGCTTTGACTTTGACATAGTAATTGCACTAATATGGTCATTGTATTACTTTGTGCCCTTGCAGTACTTGAGGATCATCATGGCATACAATTTTGTACCAGGTGCTGCTTTATTGCCTGCTCTGTCATAAGCAGTGAGTGTCTGCCTCTCATTTGCTGTTCTTCATCATCTGGGTCCTCTTTGCCATCCTGTTCTTCATCCTGTAACTGGTCAGGTTCGGATGTTCAAGGTTCCAGAGGTAGACCTCCTATGCCTTGTAATGGAAGGCTGCCATGCTTGGTTATTACCATGTTGTGCAGGATTGCACACATGATGACCATCTGTAATATTGTTTCAGATATGTGCTGTAGAGCACCATCTGATGTACTCAGACTTCTGAATCCAGACTTCAGTAACCAGCAGTTACACAGTCATGTTCCTTCTCAGTCTGTATGCTGTGCTGTGTGCTTCCTCTGCAGGTGATTAAGGATGATGATGAGATGTTACTTTTTTCATTACCTGGACACATTGCTATGGCACAGATATGTATTTCCAGTTCAACATAAGGGAGTCTACTGTTTCAATAATCATTGCTATTTTATTTTATGCACAATGTGTTATGTGTGTAATGTGTGCTGAATCTGACATTAATCACCTTGTCTGCAGTTTCTTCTCAACATCAAAAACAAGAAATAATCTAATTCGATGAAATGATCAAAAAATGTGCACCCATATTTTTATGGACTATGCATGTCCCTTTCTTTACTGTACTCAGTACTGAATGCTATTTATTTACATGGTCTGTGCTACATTTACAATTGTCACTGAAGTTTTTTTATGTAACATTTGTTTACCTTGAAAGTCTGACTTGGAATGAAGCCAATTTTCAGCAGAGGCCCAGGGAGAAATGTTCCAGGCACATGTCTTTGTAATGTGGGAGGAAACCGGAGCACACAGAGGAAACCCACACAAATGCAGGGAGAACATGCAGACTCTGCACAGAAGGCACCCCAACCAAGAATCAAACCACAGAGCTGCTTGCTGTGAGGTGACAATGCAACTGCTACACCACTGCATCGTCCAGTTTTCAAAACCTTTACATCTGCAAAAATGTCATAAGTATCCATCTGTCTAGTGGAGTTCCACCAATGTTTAATTATTGGAGTACAGTTCAAAAATGCCAAATGAAAAGCTACTGAACAGGATTCCATTGGTAACGTATTTCAGTGAGATAATCCAAGATTACATCAACACAGAAAGTCTACAATGACTTTTTAAATAAAAATCATCTAGTTATAACTTTCAGCTGCTCTATTTAAACAGCAGAGTAGGCTCTCCCCTAATATTTTATATAATGTAGATTTAATATAATTTTTGCAAATTAAGGAAAGAATGAAGTTTGAGAACATTGTAACTGTATGTTGTAAGGACATATTTAAGACACACCTAAAATGCGCAAGCCAGCTATCTTTACATGGCTTTCAAACTTCAGTACACAATGGGGTTGATTAATTGGTTTCATTATAATTGGTGGCCTTTTTAGCTGTAAAAAGATATATTGTAACCTAAACACATTTAAAACAGATTCTTAAGTGTTGGAAGGTGGTTAGTGTGATCCATAATTGCTATCCACTCTCAGTACCAGATGTGTTGGAGAGCATCTCAGTCATGGACCTACCAGGTGAGTGATTCATGAATAGAATCACATGCCTTTTATTTTGCAGTCCATAAGACATGGAAAGAAATGTATGACAAGATGTACATGGGCTTTGTATGTCTTACATTTCACTGGTATATGAAGTGCTGTTACAGTTGCAGCAGTGCAATGCTCAGCAGGCAGGAATGTGAAGTAAGGTGCACAGCATTCAGAAACTAGATAACAGTGAGTGCCATGGCAGTGGAAGGGCATTAATCATGGGTATTACAGCACGAGAGCCTGTGTGTCCTGCATTAATATTACATTGTTGGTACATCTCCTAACTGATAGTGTTGGGAACTGTGCATTGCAGCACAGTCTGTTTAACCATCAGATGAAGAACAGTGTGAGTGCCAAAATATTGCCAGCATCCATCAGCAGGGATATATAGTCTTGTGGACTGTGTACTTTGTATGCATTATGATGCCTGTTCTGCTTAACATTGGTTCTATTGCACAAAAGGGGCACACAGTGGAGCCTACACTGTAGCAGACTGTGCTTCCTACCTGCATATAGTGGGAATGATGTTACAGAGCAGTCAGCATTGGGATAAATTGAGGCAGTACATATAGGTAAGCCACATATAGTATGCAAGCACACACTGTATCTCTGTGCCAGGCTTGCAGAGGTCAGCGGAATGAATTTTACACAGTGTACACTGTGACTCTACAGGTTTAGAGGAATGGGTTATAGGGGTACTGTTGCCCAATTCTAATCACCTCTTCTCCTTTGCTCATCATTATCCTTATACTGAAAGGCTGGCACCAGGACACTGCAATGCTGTGCATCACTACTGGACACTACATCAGCATCTCAGTTTCTCGGCACCAGACTCAATGATAAAAGCTAAAAATATTTTGGGGTAAAGGACCCAAACCAGTGACATATTTTAAGTAATAGTACTACTGATTTAGAAAGTTTCTAAAGTAAAAATACATGAATTGATGTGCATTTCCTGAAGTAAAACAAGTCTGTATATGTATGCCATATCATTATTTGCTGATTATAATCCTCCACCTTTTTAAAGTACTATTGATTTTAGGATGATCAGGTAAAAATTATGAGTGTAAATTAGAGGTGCCCCTGAAAATTGCAGACAGTTGAGAAAGCATGAGAACAGCACATCTGGGGTAGTTGAGAGGAATGAGTACAGCACCCCCAGACTCAAAAACACTCATGCATGTATTTTCTGTACTGACAAGATCACCAAAATTCTGAAATGTATGATGTCTACAGATAGTTGTGGTTTGGCTTTATTGCCCTGAATGTACCTATAAAGACTTTAAAGTAAAAAGTAAAAGACATGGACATTCAGAAGCTATGCAGCTGGAGCACTAATATGTCCTTAAGAAGGGGTAATTTGCATATATATATATATATATATATATATATATATATATATATATATATATATATATATATATATATATATATATATATATATATATATATATATATATATATATATATACATATATATATATACATATATATATATATATATATATATATATATATATATATATATATATATATATATATGTCATGGGCCTCCGGTACAGTAGGTTTAAGGTGGGGCTTGGCCTCATCCTTCTTGTAGATTTTACTACATTATTTGTGTGTATATGCTTTTTACCCTTTTATATACATAATACATGTAAATAAATATGTATATGCTGAAGCAACACCCTGTCCCCTTTTGAGAACATGAGAAAAAGGAGATGGGGATGAATGGATATAAAGATGCATACATTACACATTTGTGTGTGTGTGTGTGTGTGTGTGTGTGTGTGTGTGTGTGTCTTTACTGATGTATTTCATAGGAATGAAAAAAATGTCAAAATTAATTCCAATGAAACTGATCCATTGAATTCAAACTATTAAAATCATTGAAAGACACAGGGACAGATTCTAAAAGAGTTGGTTTCAATGTAAGTCTGCTCTGATTATGAATGATTTGCTCTCAGTGCAAGTGTCTTTCTTCAATGCAAGGCCTACTGATAAACAGGATTACACCAGGGCCCTGATTCTAAAAGACCTGCTGTTATTGTAAGTGTTCACTTACAATGACAGCAGGTCTTTGAAATCAGGCCCACAGTGTTCTTGTGTGTGTGTGTGTGTGTGTGTGTGTGTGTGTGTGTGTGTATGTGTGGATAGGGTGAGGGGGGCTAAGCCCTTCTGCACCCCTCGCCAACTTTGCATCTTTAACTATATTAACATCAAGAGTATATGAGGAAAATTCCTTACCTCCCCTATCCTTACTATAAAAAATAACTTACCAAAAAAAAAAACAGGCCATGAAAAAAAGAAAGAAAGCATTTTTACAGGTGAGGGTTTCCCCCTGTACCATCAACCTCACTTGTCTTAATATACTAACTCTGAGATCACACGACAGTGGAGAAAAAAAATCATCCTTACTCCCACTGTTTCATGATCAGACTCCGGTAAGCACACGTTTCAGTGAAAATAAAACCTACTAAATTTAATCAGCAATTCCATTTTGATGAAACCATAAGATGACAAACTCATTTAATTCGATGTGTGTATGTGTATATTAAGTTCCAATCATCCATATTTAATGAAACCTTAGCTAAAGTAAACTGGAAACAGCTCAAATCCCTACCACTTAATGAGGCTGTTGAATTCTTTAACTCAACATTTCTAGATATCCTAAATAGGCAAGCACCCACCCGCCAAAAATGAATAAAACATAACCATGCATGCTGGCTCTCAAAATCCACCAAAGAAGTAATGTCCACAAGGGATAAAATCTGGAAATTATGGCAGAAAAACAAAGGCCCCTCAATTCTACTACATTACAAGCAACTCTGTAACCAGGCAAAATATCTAATAACCACTGATAAAAAAGACCGCTACTTCCACCTACAAAGCCAACATAAAAATAATTCCCAAAAATTCTGGTCCTCCATCAGCCAACTATTACACCCAGGGTCTCAAAACAATCCATCCCCTGACCCACAAAAAACTCCCACTGAACATGCCACCCTCTTCAATTCCTACTTCATTGACACCATAGCTAACCTAACCGCCACCTTTCCTATGGTTAACACCACCACCACCAAAACAGCTGATGACCAAATCATCCCAGAAAACAAGTCTACCATTAAAACTAACCTAAAATTCTCCCCCATACCCACCAGCACAATAAAAAAACTTTTACTTAAGCTAAAACCCTGTAGTCTGGCCCCTGACAGTCTACCCCCACACTTCCTGCAGCTAGCAGCAAACTCTGTAGCTTATCCCATCAGCATACTTATTAACAGATCAATTAAAGAATCCCTTGTCCCAGACATCTGGAAAAAAGCATTCATTCTTCTCTTACACAAAGGTGGCACCAACACAGACACCACAAACTTTCGACCCATAGCAATTCTCTTACCCCTCTCTAAAATACTGGAAAAAAATGCATCCATGCCCAACTCCTCAACCACCTGCATGAAAATCAAATTTTATCACCCACTCAGCATGGTTTCAGACCAGGACACAGCACCACTACTGCCCTCCTATCCTTCCTTGATACAGTTAACCAGGCACGGGATTCTGGTAAAATAATTGCTTCACTTTTCCTTGACCTCTCCAAAGCTTTTGATACCATTTCCCACACTATCCTACTCTCTAAATGATCCACCCTTCACATTTCTCCCCTTACCCTACAATGGTACAACAGCTATCTCTCCAATAGGCAGCAATCCACCAAATGGCAACAGTCTTGCTCTCCCTTCCTCAATACTTTCACAGGGGTACCCCAAAGCTCCTTAGTTGGTCCTCTCTTATTTGGCATCTTTATTAACAACTTTCACACCACTCTCCCACAATGCTCAGTAATCCAGTATGCTGATGACTCTATAATAATATGCACTGCAAATTCCAGCTCTGAACTCCAGCAAATTACCCAGAATGCCCTCACATCTACTGAATCTTGGATGCTTAACAAACATCTTGCCCTAAATCCAAAAAAAACTAAACTAGTAATTTTTACTCCTAGGAAAACCACTCCATTTGATAAAAATCTCTTCACTATACAGGCCCAAGACAATACCACTATAGAAGTTGTCCCACCCACTAAATTACTAGGCATTGTTATAGATGAAAACCTTAACTTTGACCTACACATAAATAATAACATCAAAAAAACACACCAAAAGCTTGGTATGCTCTACAGACACCAACAGTTTCTTAGCCTCTCTACTAGACAAACCCTTGCAACTACCTTTTTATTACCCTCTCTCCTTTATGGTGCCCCTCTCTTCACTAATATTCGAAAGTCTACAAAATCCAAACTTGCTATGTGTTACAACAGAATAGCAAAATTTGCCACCAAGGCCACATTCTCATCCCACCACTGTAAGTCACTGAAACAATAAGGGTGGCTGGAATTCCCCCACCATCTCTCATTCACCCAACTAACTACTGTGCACAAAATAATCTACAGACCCACAGACTGTCCTGCTCTTTCAACTCTACTTGTCAAATACCATTCCAGCAGGCATTTAAGATCTGAAAATCATCTACTTCTAAAAGTAGATAAGCCCACCTTACCTGCTGGTCAACTCCTCTATGCCTTCACTGTCGCCAAACTATGGACACTCATTTCTGCCTTCTATAAGAAACACAGGCAGCACCACCACCTTCAAACAAATGCTGAAAAATCATCTCAACTCTTCCTGGCTATGTTCCTGCTCTATAACCCAACCTCTTCACTCTCCTTATATGATTACTAAACTCATATGTCTTTTGCTACTAGTGACTGATGATATTTTCTCCATATTTATTTTTATCTTCACTTGTTGATACTGGTACAATAATACTGATCTCTGTTTATACCACTCTGATTGAATTCTGCTTTAATGTATATTTTCTGTATATATTACTGTAATCAAACAAACTAGATTCCTGCTTTTATGTATATATATTCTGTATATGTTAGTATATTTACTATCTATAACACTGTTTCTGCTTCTGTACTAATTAATGTTTATATTTTTTCTGTATCTCGTTGGAGCTTTTCTCCCCGGGCCTCCACTGAAAATGGGCTCTTTTAGGCCCAGTGGACTTATCCTGGTAAACAAATGCAATAAATAAATAAATAAATACATGTTTATATAATAAAACCTTGTTATTATTCAAAAACATGTACATGGATATGACATAGCAATGAGCTTGTCCACTTTAAATCCAAGATTACTCACAGGAAGAAGTTTTTCTTTTTAATACCTCCAACTGGACAAACTACAGCCAGCAGCAGACATCTTCTGCCCTCCCCCAAAGTCAGACACTTAAAAATGTCACTATAGGGGCTCTAGGAGTCTACAAGTGTTTTCAAAAAAAGTTACTCCTTATCTTATAGACAATACAGAAAATTATTTTAATTATTCAGCCATGATGCATATATCATTTATATCCCAACATAAAATTTCTATGTCAGTGCATAATTTGACAGTGCAGAACACATTTTTTTCATGTAATCTTAGGAAACATAAAACATGGGAAGAGCAGTCTAATAAAGAACAACTCTTTGAGGCTTACAGAAATATGTTTCCAATAAATAACTTTGACTGCAACTGTATAGAATATATTTTCCAGGTTTATTTTGAACCTTTATCTTGTCTGCAGGCTTCTTACAAATATATTCAGTGAAATCCTCCATTATAGATAGTGCCTTGAGGAATTTTGTAATTATGTTTAAACAGCTGGTAGATTAGGTTCAGTGTGTATGAACAAAGTGGTTATTACTTAGTAAGCATTAGTTATTTACTACTGCAATAATAAAAAAATGGTATCTATTAGATGAGAATCCTGTGGCCATAGTTCAACAGCAAGGCATGTTCAGATTCTCAAATGTAAGAACATTTCTAATAACAAAGCATTTTAGATAAAATGGTGATATGATTTTATGTTATGATACTGTCAGGTTAGGATTGCAACAGAACAGATGAAATGAAACTGTATGAAATACCTCTTAAATGTATGTAAAAAACAAAACAACTTATGTTAGGTGCCAGCAAAGAACTCTGGTACAAAATATATCATTATATTCCTCGGTATTATGTTTTGCATCACAAGTAACTAGCAAAGATTTTTTTTCAGTTTGCAGACAACTGTGTTACAAGTGTAAGAGTTAAGCAAATTGAACTTGATTATTTTATATCTTGTTACACAGTTGCTAGGGTAATGATCTGATTTTTCTTAGGAAGATTTGCCTTTGGATCTTAGAAATTATATTTATGCAACAAAGACGGATTACTATTCAAAAATGAGAGCGCTGACTGGGCAACCCAACTAGTGTGCCTGTTATAAATTAAGCATGTACCAACACACAAAAGTCCAGCCACTGAAGTACCATTGAGCAGCCAGACTTTCTGTTGGTATATGTTGGATAGCAGCATTGTAAACCTTTTACTGCGGACAGAGCAAAATATGAGAAACATCAGGTGCAGTCTGCAAAACTAAAGAAACAGAAACATACCTGATTTTCCTCTAATATTTGCACTGTATTGAAAAATGTCTGATAGTTTTTTAAACGGTAAAGTTAAACGAAAACCAAAAACAATCCTGCAGCAACAGAAATTCTCTTTTCTCCATTGCTTCTCTTGCACTAAACTGATGTACTGGGCAAGCATGGGAATCTAAGTCCCACAGGTATGTACAGTACATAAGCATACAGAAGGCAGCATGGCAGAACACTAAAGTACCATTATAAAATGACATTATTTAAGAATGGTAAGCAATTTCACCCAGTGGTGGGTTATTGTTAAATAAAATAAATATTGCTTAATAAATAAAGAATATATAGGTCTACGGGTCTACTTTGTTTTGTTGAATCTCATTTCACTGAATTTCATTTCACCCCGACCACTTCACTGAAAACAGAAATTACTGAAAACTCATTTCACTGAATCTCATTTCACTGAATTGTAGTTAGTATATATGGCACTGTGTAGAGTACTGTAAGGCAAGTAAAAGGTATATGTCCTTTTCCTCACTGCAGTACAGTCCTGGAGTTAGCATATATAGTTAGGGTGTGTGTGTGGGGCACAGCCCCCCACATTGTGGGCATGGGGAGCATAGCCCCCAGCTGTTTGTTTTATATTGTATTTTATCAAAAAACTTCAAAACAATACATTTTAAACAATAGACATGCATAGTTAAAACACCAGTGACTAACTCTCTCCAGAAGATAATATTTACTCAAATTAAGTGGGGGGGTTACGCCCCCCACACTCCCCCAACTATATATATATATATATATATATATATATATATATATATATATATTAACTCCAGGGTCACACTACAGTAGGGAAAAGGGCATATACCTTTTACTTGCCTTTCAGTACTCTACACAGTGAAGTATATACTAATTGCAGTTCAGTGAAATGAGATTCAGTGAAATGAGTTTTCAATAATTTGAGTTTTCAGCGAAGTGGCTGGTGTGAAATGAAGTTCAGTGAAATGAGATTCAATGAAAAAAAGTAGACCCATATATATATATATATATATATATATATATATATATATATATATATATATATATATATATATATATATGGGTCACCTTCATTTGACTGACAACTCATTTGACTGAAACTCATTTGACTGACAACTAGTACTTGCAGTGCACTGTAAGGTAAATAACAGGGATATGTCCTCTTCCCCAATGTAGTGCGACCCTGGAGTTAGCATATATAGTTAGAGGGGTGCGGGGGGAAAAGCCCCCACCTAGTTTAGTTTTAAAGGACAATATAACACAAAAATTACAGAATTTAAACCAAACTAGATGGGGGCTTTGCCCCCCATCTCCCCTAAGTATATATACTAACTCCAGGGTCTCACTGCATTGGGGAAGAGGACATATCCCTGTTATTTGCCTTGCAGCACACTGCATGTATTACTTGTCAGTCAAATGAGTTTCAGTCAAATGAGTTTCAGTCAAATGAAGATAACCTATATATATATATATATATATATATATATATATATATATATATATATAAATATATAAAGAATATATGTGTGTGTGTGTGTGTGTGTGTGTGTGTGTGTGTGTGTGTGTGTGTGTGTGTGTGTGTGTGTGATCTACCTAAAAAAAAAGATCTAAACATAAAATAAGTTAACATAAAAAAAATTTCAACTTAAATTAATTGACAAAAGTACATCAACAGCTTTACTTTCATACTCTGAGACAAAATCTCAGAGCATGCAAGTAAAAACGTATCCCCCGGATTCACTATGCCCTGCACGGCATACATGATTAGTGCAGGAGCTCATGCAGGCAATATGTCTGCCGTGCGATCCAGAAACAGCCTGCAGTGGCGTGCACGAGAGCTCTTGCACTAATTATGCATGGACTAAGCCCTGGTATGCAAATCACCCCATTTGCAGGAGAAATTCATGCAAATGAGGTGCAATCCAGGAAGCTTGCAATAGTCTGTGCAAGACTAGTGCTATCTGCAGAAATGTACTCGATTAGTAACAGAGTACATTTCTGCAAAATCCAAAACGGAGCTATGACAGCTCCAAATAAAGGCTGAATATCATTGAGGAGGCATGCCAATGGTCAAGTGTAAGGCCATTGGCAGTGCAAACAAAAAAAAAATAAAAAAAATCAACTTTATTTTTTTTTCGCTGATCACGGCTGTTTAAGCATAGGGCAGCTGTGCGCAAACGGGATCGGGAGAAAATTATAAAATAAACCAAAAATAAGCATTCTAACTAAAATCAGTATTCTGCCATGCAAGTCAATGGCAGGCAGAAGACAACCTGGCCAGTGAATAGTGATTGCTAAGGGGAAGGCTCAGTTTGATACATGTAACTATGCATTAGCAGGCAATCCTATGCAAATGCGGGGAAGGATAGTGAATCCCAGTTTTTCATAGCATGTGAGTCAGGTCCCAACAGTGTAAGAGTATGAATAGCTGAGTGCAAGACTAGGAAGTAGGTGATATCATGGGTGCGTGTGTCAGGCATACTGTAAGCAGATTGGAGCCCTGTGGCTTGGGTCTGCTCCTAGCTTAGCACAGCTAAGGAAGGGGGTGTGTCTGAACCTGCCTAGCACTCTTTACATTGCCTAAGCGAGTGTGCGCGCTGCGCACTGGGTTTTACAGGAAGAAAAAATAAGTTAAACCAGGAAATAGCAGCAGTGTGCATATTTGAGCACTCTGAACGACGCACACACAGGCTTAAACAAGGCGGCAATGGAAAGGGAAAACAGCAGTAGGAAGGTAATAAAGGAGAACTAGCTTAGCTGCCAAGTGAAATGTGTCAGAACCAGCCAATTACATGGGCAGCAGACCAGGCCAGCCCAGAACACTACTATAAACTAAGCAAACACACTCCCCTCTAGTTTTTCCCACACTCTACACCACCAGTGTAAACAAGTGGAGAACTTTTAACACTCACAACAGCAAAATGTTAGGGGCTGCAATAGCTATCATACAACTTGTGGAAGAGGCTGAGGGTGGTGAGGATATGAATGCTGCCGAGCAACCCACAGTGAGGAGACGGAGAAGAGTGTACAGACCCAAGGTAACCTACCAAGGGCTACATGTGCGGGAGATAATGGAGAGCTATAGGGTGGACACAGGGACCTCCTACAGCAAATTGTTGAGCTGTGCCGGCCATGCCTCACACACAGAACTAACAAAGGGGAACCCATCACAGTGCATACCAAGGTATGTGTAGGCCTAAGAGTACTAGCTACAGGTACCTTCCAAAGGCCAACTGGGGTTATGATGGGGATTTCACAGGCATCAGCATCCAGGGTACTCCACCAGTTCCTGGATGCCATGACAGCACATGTCGGTGAGCACCTATATTTCCCCAACACTCGTGAGGCATTGGCCAGCAATATGGGATGCACATATGCATCAAAGCACAACCCAGTGAGTGAGATAGGGTCTATATCAATGGCAAGGGCTTCCCCTCCATCAACTGCCAGGTCATGTGCGATGCCCAGAGATAATAATGAACGTGTGTGCTGGCTGCCCTGGAAGCTATCACGATTCCCACATCTGGCATCTGACACACTTGTACCAGAGATTTGCCAATGGGGACATCCCACACGATCCCCTAGTGGGGGATGCTGGATACACACTGGAGCCATGGCTGATGACACCCATTAGAAATACACACACACCCGAACACGAACTCCATAATGAGGCACATGCACAAACAAGAATCATAATAGAGTGTGTGTTTGGGATGCTCACGTCACAGTTCCGGTGCCTGGACGCATCCGGTGGAGCCTTGCTGTACTCACCAACTACATGTACCCAAATTGTCCTTTTATGTGCCATGCTACACAATATGATCCTGTGGAAACAGCTGCAGCAGGAACAGCATGGGGCAGGTCCACACAGCCCCCTACCATTGCCAAGGCCTGCACAGGCACAGAGTGACTCAGAGGAGGAACAACCTGAGCCTGCCCCAGTCGGCAGAAGGAGGTGTGCCCAGTATGCCCTGGCCTTGACAAAGAGACAATGCATAGCACATACACCGACATGGGAGGGACCCAGGGAATAACACCTCTCTCTGACTCTCACATACAGTAAAAGGGATGCCAAACATTACACTACCTATGCCTAACCATGAGTAGAGAGTGTACTATCTGCATCCGACATAGGCAGCCCTGCAGCACCACCCTCAATACTGGGACACCCATAAGGTAAGTGACTCACACATGCCAGTCGGGGGGGGGGGAGTCACATACCCAACAACAGTCACAGCCAGCAGGACAGGTGTAGACAAACACAAACAAATGCTGTACTATGGCCTCTGAATGAGGCCTATGGGTAACCCCCACCCAGGCCTACACAGACAGACTACAGTAGGCCAGGCAGTGGGATGTCAGTTGTGAAGGCTAGGAAGTCAGAAACGAATATGTCGGTAATTAAAAGCTAAGAACTGTAGTACACTGGTACGCCCCTAACCAGCAGGATAGGTGAGACAACAGGCTGAAATGTAGTACCCGACCTACCAGTACAGTCCTAGCAAATGTGTGCAAGTGTCAGGTGTGCCCCCCCATCCTACATAGACAGATAGTAACAGTCAAGGTGTGCACCCTCCAATCCTGTGCAGAAATGTAGAAATAGTCAGGTGTCCCCCAATCTTACATAGAACTATAGTATCAGTCAAGTGTGCCCCCCCATGCCTCTGTATAAAAGTAGGAACAGTCAGGTGTGCTCCCCCCTGCTATGCAGAAATGTAACAGTCAATGCCAAATGATCGATGGATACCCTACAACGCAAAGGTCAGCACTGCAGCACAAATTACCTGGACACGATCCACACAGTCAATACAGACGGCCATACTGGGCATGCACATACACTTAGAGAAATGAAGGCGATGTCAGTCAACAACATACTGAAAGGTCATACTGGGCATGCTCACACACTTAAACACATGAACTCCATGACTGCAAACACCAGTGGACCAGACATATGTGGCAGTTGGAGTTGTTAGTGCAGACACTCGTCAGTATGCACTACTCGTGCCTTGCACACACAGTGGACAGGAATGCAGACATGTATGTCAGGAGTACTATGAAGAATTCAGTGCTGTGCCTAAGTCCAGCCAAGTGAAACAAAACAAGGACAACACACTATAATAAGCCAAAGGTAGACGTACATAGATATGTGGAAGAGGGTGACTGTGACAAGGTGCCACCCAGGCCTGTCCCACCCAGCACACAGCCAAAGGGCCCCAAAAACATGAAGTGCAGATGTCACTCACTGCAGATACCAGTCACCAGTATCTGTCAGCATTACAGACTATGTGGGACATGTGCCAGCTGTGCAACAGGACTGTACAAGGAAGTAGTCAGCTAGCAGCTATATACATGTACCTGTGACACATGACCCCGTGTGTGCCTGCATGTGGTGTGTCAACACCGAGATGAATGGGTCATGGCCCATTCACACACTGCCCTCTCCATAGTCCTACTATGACAAGCCTGCTGAGGTCATCCAATGTGAAATACACCTTTGGTAGGGTTTTAGCCCAGTAATCTCCATAGTGCGTCCCAAAACCATGTAACGCTGCAGTGTGATAAATTACTTAGGTAGGTGTTCTAACCCCCAACCCGGCAACTGTGTGAGTCTGTGTCTGTGTGTGTGTTGGTCTGTCTCTGACTGTGTAGAAAGCAATGCTTTTTAGGTTACTCACACCCCTTATAATTCATATACACACCTTTGATAGGCTGCTGATGTCACCCACGTAGAAATACATCTCTGGGAAGGTCATAGTCCAGTAATCTCTGTAGCGTGTCCTATAACTGTGTACTGCTGTAGTGTGATAAAGTACTTAGATAGGAGTTCTAACCCCAGGCTTGGCAACTGTTTGTGTGTACATGTCTGTCTCTGACTTTATAGACAGCAATACTTTTTAGGGTACTCACACTCCTTACAAGTCATATCCTCAACTTTGCCAAGGCTGCTGATGTCACCCACCTAGAAATACACCTCTGGGAAAGTTGTAGCCCAGTAATCTCTGTAGTGCATCCAATAACTGCGTACTGTTGTAGTGTGATAAAATACTAAAATAGGAGTTCTAACCCCAGACTTGGTAACTGTGTATGCGTATGTCTGTCTCTGACTTTGTAAACAGCAATGCTTTTTAGGGTACTCACACTCCTTACAAGCCATATACTCAACTTTGCCAAGGCTGCTGATGTCACCCACCTAGAAATACACCTCTGGGAAAGTTGTAGCCCAGTAATCTCTGTAGCGTGTCCTTTAACTGCATACTACTGCAGTGTGATAAAGTACTTAGATAGGAGTTCTAACCCCAGACTTGGCAACTGTTTGTGTATGTGTATGTCTGTCTCTGACTTTGTAGACAGCAATGCTTTTTAGGGTACTCACACTCCTTACAAGCCATATACTCAACTTTGCCAAGGCTGCTGATGTCACCCACCTAGAAATACACCTCTGGGAAAGTTGTAGCCCAGTAATCTCCGTAGCACGTCCTGTAACTGCATACTGCTGTAGTGTAATAAAGTTCTTAGATGGGAGTTCTAACCCCAGACATAGCAACTGTTTGCGTGCATGTCTGACTGTGTAGAGAGCAATGCTTTTTAGGGTATACACACCCCTTACAATTCGTATACTCAACTTTGGCAAGGCTGCTGATGTCACCCACCTAGAAATACACTTCTGGGAAGGTAGTAGTCCAGTAATCTCTGTAGCATGTCCTGTAACTGGGTACTGCTGTAGTGTGATTTAGAACTGTGGTATGGTTACATCCCCACCCATGGCAGTTCTGGATGCTTTGTGTGTGTTTCAATGTCTGTGTATGGAGCAATGCATTATAGGCTAGTCGCACTCAATACATTTCAAATGGCCTGCTTTGGCAATCCTGCTGATGTCATTCATTGTGAAGTACACCTTTGGGGAAGGCATTCTCTAATAATCCTTGTGGTGTGTCCTATAACAGCTCTATGCTGTAGTATGATATAGACCTCTGGGAAGGGTTCTATACCGACATATGTCGGTTGCGGATGTTTTGTGTGTGTGTCACTGTCTGTGTAGGGAGCAATGCATTTAAGGCTAGTCACACACAATACATTTCAAATGCCCTACTTTGGCAATCCTGCTGATGTTATTCATTCTTAAATACACCTTTGGGGAAGGAGTACACCAGTAATGTCCGTGGTGCATACTACAACTGCGTAGTGCTGTAGTGTAATAAACTAGTTAGGTAGGAGGTCTACTCCCACACATGACAGCTGTGTGTGTGTGTGTGTGTGTGTTTTGTATCCTGTGTAGAAGGGGACTGTGAGTGTGTGATACCTGTGGCCAATGTGGGGTGGTTTTTGCATATTTCTAATATGGTGGCCCTACTATATATCGCAATGTCCACCATACAGGGATAACAGATGTGAAATAGCTGAGAGGCTGGTGTGCAAAGCTATACCTATACATGTGACATCAAGGTCAGGCAATCAAAGTTAGCAACCCCAGTATTACCCAGAGCACACTCTCAACCCATGTCTCATACACACACACACATGGCTAGGCAACAGCCAATATGTGGGTAGTACACAGCATATTGGCCATTGATACTAACTATGGAGTGATAGCAGTGGGTTACAGAGGGCATGTCACTCTGTCCAATATGCACATACATGCAGACAGTGCACCTCCCCATGTCCTCCAATGGACACAAACACCACCTGTGGCTCCATCACACATGACCCACAACAGACATACCATGCCTGACAACATGCCCTGTATGGACAGATGCCACTGACACCAGGGAATGTTGTTAGCATGCTATCAATGTAGGTGCAGGGTAAACCTGCTGGCCATTACCAGTTCCTGACACAGGTGCGCAAGACTGGCACATCTGATGATAATCTGTGTCCACAACATGGGAAAAACACCCCAGGTACAGTTCCACATGTCACTGTACATGCATGTGGGAGAAGTGCATATCCCAGACACGGTCCATGTCATGGGCAAAGGAACACATACATGACAAGTGATGCACAGCATTGGCCACACACAATAGTCACCCAGGTGACTGGATGGGGGATACAATACCCCCCTGTGTGGGCAAATGCAGAAACTACAGCCCTGAGCCACAATGCAGATCATTGTCATGTTGCCTGATGCCAAGGTATACCCATCGCCTACCCTTGCATAGCCTGCTGGCACAGTCGACCACCACACACCCATGCAGACATGCACTAATGCATGTCAGTACTGGCAACCTGTGTGTTTGTGTGTGTGTTGTATATTGTGTATGTTCATATCCACACTCACTACAACCCTCATGGGCATACTGAAGCATGCTTTCTGATGTCAGACACCCCTCATACCCTTTGCCCATACATTCTCCTTATGACCCATGTGGTGCATGTGATACCTGCACAGTGATGTGTTGTGGCAATCCCACTACTGAGGGGTTGTACACCTGGGCCTGCCAAGTGTGTCAATGTGTGTGTGTCCCTGTGAGAGTGTGGCTGTGTTGATGCTGGCACCTGTACATGCAGACAGGCATGTGTACATCACCTATCATATAGCTACTGTATCCCTGTTGCAGATAACACTCACCATCACATATATTTTCTGAGGGCTCCACAGCAGGTAATTCATGTGGCACATCCAATAATTGCATAGAACTGTGATAGCACTATATATTTGTTGTGCTGGTAGGTGTGTGACACTAACATGTTTTAGTCTCCCACCCCTCCCTGACATGTCTTTGCCTCTGTTTGCCTCTCCCACTCCCTCTCTGGTGGATGTGGAGACCTACACCTGCATTATTTAGGCAGCAGCATGTGTATTTTAAGTGATGCTCATGATTAGCTGATGGCTTCTGCACAAATTGCAGCCCTCCCCAGCTGATTGCATGTGAAACAGCTGTGGTAACATTCCCATAGCCATTTGCATGGAAACACACTCCAGTATCTAGGAACATCTTGGTGGTGTTGGCCCTTGTCATTCACTGTGAGCTGGAACTAGATCTGTCATTTGGCAAACAGCATCTCAGATAGATTGTGGATTTACCTATAACAACATACACTGTGAACAGAAGGCAACAAACAAGAGGGGGATGTACCTGACCTGACTACAGACTGTAAGTGCTGCTATACTGCATTTGGTGTAATGTTGGTTTAACACTGTTTGTGTGGATATGGCTGTCATACATGTCGCAGTACCTGCCATGTCAGTTCCATGTTTATGAGGAATCCCCATCTGCAGGGCCATCTGCAGACTGGGCAGTGTTGTGACTTTGGTTTCATATGTTACCCACGGAGCATCTATCCATGGACTACAGAAGGTAGTGTGAGGATTGCAGTCTGTAGAAGGTGAAAGCCCTGATAGTTTCTGACATCATATACCTCATAGGACATATGTCGCAACAAACCCTGTTACTACAGTAAATATATGAGGTTATCACAGCAACATGTCAATATTGGCCCTGTGTATGTGCTTCCAGCCACACCTCTGTCAACCTTTGTACACATGTCGTGCATAAAGTGGTGCATATGTGTTGTACACCATAATTAGTGTCATCATACCTGATAACAAGCCAGTGATATATCCGACTGCTACACATGTTACGTACAGTAAGGGTAATATTTCATGACATAACCTGGACATTATGTGGATGTTTGTACAGTACTGAGGTCTGTGTACTGATTGTGAATGTCAACAGTGTGTGTATTGTTAATATGTACTTTAGCCTGTGTACAGACTGTGGTATATGTCATTGTTCTAGTTCCCCTCCTATCTGATGTTACATGCTGCTCCACTGTATGGTACTATATTGCCATACATGTTTGTAGGGTCATACACACACATGTCCCATACCACAGACAGCCATCAGACCAAACCATGTAGCAATCCAGTATATGTAGGGTCAGTCTGTGAGTGGCACATATGCGGATGGTGTGGAACAGATAGTCCATATACTGTAATATTATGCTAGCTTACCATATGTGCCTGTGGCTGTGTTCACATTGGTTGTGGTTATGCACTTTCACACAGGTATATCTTACCATGTGCTGTGACATGCCTGTTGAGCCTGCTATATATGCAGGTACATGTGCATTCCCCCATAGGAGATGTAGGCCAGTGTTGAGCCAGTCTGCCTGTAGCCTGCACAGTGCATTGTTACATGCCTAGCAGCTTATTGTTCTTATCCAGTGAGATGTTATGTGCAGATACTTGCCAGATGTACTACTGCCGGGCCTCCCTTAACAGTCATGTATGTCACACAGAGCAGTGGGATGCTGTACAGATGTATGTCAATATCTAGTGGGTAGTATGTGGCCATGGCACGCCTGTACCAGTGGACATTATGTGTCAGGCCAGGCAGGGGCATGTGAATGCATAACCTATGGTGGCAAATGTATACCAGTCATCATGTGTTATATCTATCTACATGGCTGTCTACATCCATATTGTCAGGCCTGGTACACATGTTTTGCACTAAGGGCTTATGTGTATACCTTGGCCTGTACAGAGTGTGTCAGACTTTCCACATATATTGTTCATTATCTCTGCTGAAGTCCAGAGAGGCATTACGTGCTAGCAGTGGTAATTTACAATGATGTCATTAGGATGTCTGTCAGTAGCCAATGGCACACATGTTATTAGCAGATGTGTCCTCCCACACACACCACATCTGTAAAGACAATCCCAATGACAGTAGCAATAGCCTATTAATATACTGGCTATACATACCTGACATCCCCTTGCACTACGACATTGGGACTATAGGGGCTGGGGTAGGGCTACACTCCATGTCCAGGACATATGATGGAAATAGATGTACATATACATATCCAGATAGCCATATATATATATATATATATATATATATATATATATATATATATATGATTACACATGTGTAGTACTTCCAATTACCACTGTCATGACAATCACCCACTATAAATCCCTACATCATGTGGGTGTGGTCCCTTTACATTTCCTGTGTGTGGGCATCAGTGTTACCAACAGCAGGTAGCAATACCTCTTACAGGAGAACCAGCACACTCAGGGCAGCCACATATTTGTAGGAAGATCATGAACTACAGACAGACTGCGAGCAGAGTTGTGTTATGCTATGTATAGTACTGGTGTTACAGGGTGTGTGTGTACATACCAGTTTACCTTGGAATGCAGTCTGTCAGCATAGCTCACAACTGTGGGCATATCCTCCTGCCGGCCACAGATATGCATATCATGTTTTGTCTGTCCACCATACAGGTCCTGTGTCAGATAGTACACTTGCAGTGTGTGTTGAGTGCTATTTGTACATGGCTACATCCATTTCTGTTAATAACCTCAATTCCCTGACTAAGGGTATGTTGCAGACTATCCTGTCACACTAGCAATCTGTTTAGTGTATGGCAACAGTTGTCCACATATGTGCCTGTGTTCTAGCCTCTGTCCTCCACCTACATACTATGCTTTGCACATATGTCATGCTGTCGGTGGTTGTTCTGTAGTGGGCTGTGAGTATATCACACTGCCATTGTTACCATCAGTCCACTACTGTTGTATCCCCCACACATATGGTGGGGCTGGGGCCATATATGTGTGGGCGTCACCTACACAATACATGTTTGCCCTTATGCACTCCAGAGGCCAGTGTATGTAACAGTGGTATATGGCCCTGTATTATGGAGTCTAGGGGGGAGCACCATAAATGACATAGGCTGTTACAAAATGTGTGGGTATCAGGGGTAAGCTGCCTTAAGGTATCTGGATGTACAGTACCATATACTTCTTCATTTACAGTACTTACATGAAATGGGGTTAATGCAAGCCTACTGCCTCCTTCCATACAGACTGCTCTATTTGTCGGTGTGCCCGTGATGGTGTCTGTTATGCCCTGTTATGTAACAGTTACAACCCATGTGGTCACATGACATCCTTACCACCTACTGAGTGTGAACAGAGTGTAGACAGAGGCTGTTAAACTATACACCTGCATTACGTACTGTTGATTGGTTGGTATCCTGTGGCCCAGTTTGTCTTCTCTATTGTACAAGTTGAAGGGCTTGGCCTGGACAGCAACAGTTGTGAACCTTTCCAGACCACTGTATTAGTGTAACTGTTTCACAGCTGCCTTACTCTGTTTATATGGTTGTCAGTGTCTGAACAGCCATATAACATGGCATATAGAACTGTAATAGTACATAATCAAAGGTTTTCCATTTCTGCAAACCTGTGCGTGGTGGCTTTCCTATGACCTCTCTGTGGGTACATGTTGCAGGCAATGATTGTCATTTGTATGGGTGGCCCATACAGTATCCAGTTGTTCAGGTGTTCACTGTAGGCATAGTGGCTGTTCCATATTGTGTGCACCTTCTACATATGTATCCTATTGTACATATATCTGTGTGTGTATGTGTAGTCACATGTATATCTATATATATATATATATATATATATATATATATATATATATATATATATATATATATATATATATATCTGTATCTGTGTAGCTGTATCTTGGGGATGTTGATGGCTTCCACATATTACATGTCCTATTGGAGGTAGACTGTACTGCATGATATGTTACCAATACCAGCCCGACATCATACAGGTGGGATCTAGTCATGGTAACATCTTGTGCCCATGTCGTGTCAGGTCCTGCGTATGGGACCCACAACAGTTGGTAGTGTAGTGCAGGGCGGACGTGTTTGGCTGTGGGGGGGGTGCCTATTTGTACAATATATATAGTGCGTGGGGCTTGTTAATCTGCTATTGCTATCTACAGATGTATGGCCATATATACCTATATATATATATATATATATATATATATATATATATATCTGCTAACATATATAGAACTATGTCTGTATATACCTACATAGCTATATAGCTGCGAACACATATGTAACTTGCTGTGTATATGTAGACATATAGGTGTAGACACATATATGTGTCGATGTAGGCATTTGCATGTATATATGTTCATATATATTGATATATATGTAAATTGTTTTAGAAATATATATATCTACATATATGTATAAGTTGTACCTGTTTAGATATTAATATATTTACACAGACATACATCTATATGTTGGTATACATTCTCTGTACTGTTGCATGACTGGACTGGATAATATGTCCCTGTAAACTTCATGTTTATTTGTATCTGGCATGGCTTTGTGGCAAATCACCCCATTTCTTCATTATTATATTACAACACCGATTTATTAAATAATATCTTTGATTGAAAACATAGTTTCTTTTTACTCATTCAATCAAACACAATATTGACCAACACAGCATAATTACTGTTTAGATTTGTTCCATAATCCCACACCCTCTATTTGGGGATTCAGCGCCCATTTTCAGGGCGCTGGATGATGGGTGTTTGGAACATCTTTGGAGAGTATATTTCTTTGGAGAGTAGAGCTTGTTTGAGTTTATTATTTGTGTCCCCTAAGATCACAGTGTTTTTAGGCATTTTTAAGTAATAAAGTATGCATCAAATGAGTATCAGTAATTAATTCTATGATAAAAACCTTGATCAGTTGTTTACTCCCGTTTAAAGTTTTAAAGTTTTAAATTTTGAATATGGATTATCACAGGTCACTGTTTTAATGATTACATTGTTTATATGCATATTTAATATGAATTTATTTTCTATTTTTTACACATGTTTTGCATATATAGTTTTCTACAATTATGCTTATTTTAAATATATTCAACAATGTATAACATATTTAGTATATAGTAATTTTAATTAATGTTTAGTGGGGTATTGCAAGCTTTGAGAATGTGTTAGCTTAATAAGTGTTGATGCCATGTGATGCAAAGTATTAATTAATTAATTAATTAGTACCACATGACAGTTTTGAACGTTTTTAAGTAAGGGCTGTATAGGACTGTTTTGTTTTGCTCTGTTTTAGCTTTGTATTCTGAAGAAGGAAGCGCATAGACGTTTCCGAAAACACGAATAAAGTTGTGTTAAAGAAGATTGGATTTTCGTGACAGTTCGTAATTTAAGTTTGGCAGTACCTATTTGTGACCTCCTCGTCATTTGTGTTTTAAAAGTTTGTTTAGCTTTTTCGTTCGTCGCAAATCACATAGTCTATGATGTGCAGGATCCTGGGTTCAATCCTTGCCAGATCTGTTTATTTTCTTGCTGGGCAGAACACAGCCTGTTGGATACAGAGTGATTAAGGCACCTTTGAGCAGTTGTAAGTGGGTTTGTGCAGGTGTAAGCATTGCCTACACCATTTAAGCAATCTAGAAGCTAACTGAGTATGAGAAACTGTAACCAGCAGTTAACAGTACTTAGCTCCATGCAAACCCATGCAAACCCGCTTACAACTACTTAAAAGTGCCTTAATCACTCTGTATCCAATGACCCTTGTTCTGCCCAGCAACAAAATAAACAGCCTCTGCAAGGCTCAAGCCCAGGACCCTGCATACCACAGCCACTGTGATTTACTACTAAACCATGGCAGATATACATAGCTCTGATCTTTTCACAAACATAGCATACAGCAAAATAAGTCAACAGTACAGGGAATGTATGTATACATGTAGATGTAATAGATACATACCTGTCTCGCTGTTATTTATATATATATATATATATATATATATATATATATATACATACATACAGATATACATATATACATCTAGATAAATATATATATATAACTGTCAGTATATATGTATACAGCAATATATGTATGTATATATATATATATATATATATATATATATATATATATATATATATATATATATATATATATATATATATATATATATATATATATATATATATATATATATATATATATATATATATATATATATATATATATACATTTATATATTATATATACACACACACACACACACACACACACACACACACACACACACACACACACACACACATATATATATATATATATATATATATATATATATATATATATATATAAGAATGAAAATGTCCAAAGCTGGAAGGAACACCACCAAATAACTGTTTCAAAGAACAGGATACTAAATACTCCTTCAGAAGTTTTAAAACTAGAAAAGTTTAATGCAATAATGTGAACGCTTTCCCGGACCACACATCCGCTTCTTCAGACATAATGAAACACAAGAATGCTTCTACATTTGTAGTAATACTGAAGCAATCAAACAAAAAAACTAATTAATTAATTAGCTAATTGAAACAAATTCAAAATGAATGACATATTCTTAAAGTAGCTCCATCATTCTAGAAACACTTCATAAATAATAATACAAAATGTGTATGTTGATATATATAAAATCAACAAAATAAATATGATAAAATGTAAATGGGTGATATTATAAATTTAACAGAATTAGCAGAGGTTAAATGGATCATAAGGCTCGCCGCGCACCGCGGCAGAGGCCTGAATGACACTGTCTCTCTTAAACCTTATTTGAAGGCTAGAACTTTGAGATAGCTACATCGTGTAATAGTTATTTAGCATTAATAACATTGTTTTTTGTGTATTCCTATACATCATTTATTCAGTACATTATTTATGTTATATAATTGCATTTATATTTATATTTTATCATGTATAATATTTATTTTGTTGAAACTTCTGAAGGAGTATTTAGTATCCTGTTCTTTGGAACAGTTATTTGGTGGTGTTCCTTCCAGCTTTGGACATTTTCATTCATTTATCGTGTGGACTGGGTATTATTCTTTATTTTATATATATATATATATATATATATATATATATATATATATATATATATATATATATGTGTGTGTGTGTGTATGACAGAATCAGAAATGAATTGAAAGTATTAAAAGGTAGTGGGACTTGATCTGATCAGAAGTGTGTCATATTAACATCTAAAGTATGGAAATGTGACCCAACTAGGTCTATTAATGTTGGAAAGTACTTTGTTTAAAGTTTTACCTATGTCATTCAACTAAGCCCGTGGTTTGTTCCTCAGCCTCCACTCTACTATTACCTCCGGTGCACCCTCCCAGCACCGGCCATATGTTCATCTCTTTGTTATGCAACCATATTGTTACTCTCCCGATTACCCCCCCTTTCCCCCTTTCTCACTTAACTCCATAAGCCGGTCTGATTAAAATCGGTGCATCCAACCCTGACACGCCTTGATCTATAATTTCCTACCCATTGCCCCATGCAACCCCCCCTCCCCACGTCCACATTAACTATCCATCCTCCGGGTACTAGGCCAGCCTGTTCACACCGCTACACATTGACCTCTCTCCACCGCTAGGGACCCATCATGGATGTTGACTCGACCCAAGCATAATCAAGCTTCCCTACATCCTAGTCCACTTTACATACATACAATCTCTACCTTTGGAGACACGTGTCAACCCAAATAATCCATTTGTATTTGTGGGTCGTCACATTTGGGACAGACCTGTCTTGGTTTCAAGATTACACTTAGCGAGTCAACAGTATTTACCCCACTGATAGTATCTGGCCACCAGTCTGAGAAGCAGTGATATGTTCCCACATGATCCCTACAAGGTTAGGTTCCAGGTATACGTGATGGACATGTCCCCTGTATACACATGACACTCCAGGTTTCTCTCTGTTTCACCTTTGTAATGATACTGATGATGCACACAGCACCTTGCAGGACTACAGGTCTGGCTTTATTATTGGACAGGGACTGTTTAGCTAATTTGAATAAACAGCTCATAATATGTAAATAATGTTTAAATGGTTGCTTGTATTACTGAAACATGTATTTCTGAATACGCCTGGATGTTAAATAAGACAAAAACACTACATGATACGAGTTGCCATTGTTTTCCTCTTAATTCCATTTTAATGCTTTTCTGTCACGACGTTCGTGCTTAGTTATATACAGATATATATCTATAGATATAATAGAGAACATAACAAAGACATATATGACCACAAGCACCATTAATGGGGATGAGGGGGCTCAAGCAACATACATCTTACACGTATCAATATTCTATCCACCCCAGCCAAACAGGTCTGCCCTGAAATACAATACCAACTGGTGCAAATCCCATGTCCAGAACCCGACACTAAATGGCCACAAGATGTTAACAGTAAGCCATGCCACCTGTATGAAGTGAGGCTGGTATTGATAACATATACAGTACAGTCTGGCTGCCATAATGAATGTACATTGTGGAAGCAATAAAACATACCTAAGATTCATATACACAGACACAGGTATGCAGATACATATATATGTTTAAATATACATATATATATATATATATATATATATACATATATATAGACATATATGCAACTACACATACACACACAGACGTATGTCTAGGAAGATACATAATTGGAGGGTGCACACTACACTGAACAGCCAGTATCCCTACAGTTGCAACCTCGTCAGATGGACAGTGTGAGTCACCCATACCAAAGACAGTTGTTGCCTGAAACATATACCCATGGATAAGTCAAAGGATGTGACACAACACACAGGTTTGCATACGTTTAAAGATTTATTTGTGTACTAATACATTGGCATATGCCATGTCATATAGCTGTTAGACTTTGAAATACATACAATGAGAGGAATGAAACCCACAAACAGATCATTTATTACAGTAATCTGAAAGCATAACATATGTTGGTGTCCACGCCAAGCACTTAGGTTGCTGACCCCTGAGTTAGGAATTTAACGACAGTTTGTGTATTGTGCATACATACCTTGGGCAGTGGCCAGACTGTAGTAGATGCAATTGTTCTTCATCCTGTACTATGTGATCTTACATGCTGCTCCTGTGTATGGTACCCTATTTGCTCACACATCTGTAGTGCCAGGCACATGTGTCCCATACCACTGACAGCCAATGTACCTCACTGTGCCATGACCAGTGTATGCATGGTTATTGTGTGAGTGGTACATATGAGGATGGTGTTTATCAGATGGTCATTATAGTGTCATATTAATATTGTGTATCACATGTCGAGGTCGCTAATCACAAGTACATGTGTATTCTCCCACAGAAAATGTAGTCCACTGTTGTGGCAGTCTGCCTGTGTTTTGCACAGTGGTTTGTGACATGTCTAGCAGCCTAGTGTAATTACATAGTGTGCTGTTATGTCCAGTTATTTGCAGGACACACCACGGCCAGGCCACCATAACTGTTGTGTATCTCTGACAAAGCAGTGGTCTGCTGTACAGATGTATGTCACTATCTGCTGGGTAGTATGTATTCCAGTATTGTTGTGATATACCCATGTACATGGCTAGTAAAATCAGCATTAGGAGGCATGGTCCACATGTCTCGCATGATGGGGAAATGTGTACACATCTGGACTGATCACAGAGTGCCAGACTGTCCACATATATTGGTCATATCCCTGCTGTAGTCCACAGGAGCAGTACTGTGCTGCACTAGTACTGTACATTGCTTCCCTAAGATGTCTGTATGTCGGCAATGGCACACATGTCTACAGCAGATGTGACCTCGCACACCAAACATGTCTGTTAAGACAACCCCTATTACAGTTGCAACAGTCTACAGATATACCTGCAATACATCCATGACATCACCCTGCACTAAGAGGTCTAGACTAATGCTGCTGAGCGTCAGGTCTACTCCATGTCCTGGACATATGGTAAGCATATATGTGTACATATATATCCACATATCTATAGAGATATATACACATATACATATCTACATACATATATGGACATATACATATCCACATACATATATGGAGATATGCATGTACAGATGTATACACATACACACTCATATATCTATATATATATATATATATATATATATATATATATATATATATATATATATATATATATATATATACAGAACAATGACTGCAACAATTGTCTAGACGTCTGATGTCATTCAAAGGGAATCCAGTATCTGTGTGCCTGGGATGACATGATTGACAAACCAAGATGCTTTGGCAGAGATGGTCTGCTTCTTTTTCCCATGGAATTCAGGTTATTGCCTAAAGCTATTACCACCCCCATAGAGATTGGAGCTGAAAGATCAACTGTTGAATCCTACCATAAGACACTGCATGAGCACAACCACTCCTGCATGTGTTGTGCCATCCCAATTACAACCTAGATGCTCCTGTCCACAAATATGAAGTCAGTCTGGTGATCCTCTGGCATACACAAAATATACAACAGAAGGAAGCAAATGTTGAAGACAACAGGATAATCCCAGGAGGAACACAACTCCCTAACCAGCCACAGTAAGGAGCTGAGATCCCTCATTGCATCCTTCAAAGCTAGTTATGTGACTAACTTTGCCAAAGATTCCTAAGTCAGCCACACACCATTCTATACATATGTCCAGATTTGACATGGCAATACTTAGAAGTGCACTGAGATACACAAATTAAAATGAATCAATGCCAAGGATTTGTCCAATATCCTAGCAGATCGATTTAGTGACACATCTCCCCCCCCCCGATGACATCCTGGGATGTGTTATACATGAACTACAACATTAACCGGCACCACACCTAACTGTCATGTTTCATCATAGCCTCACCTCAGGTTTGTGTCCAATGAGTGGCACACAGCTGCAGTTATCCCACTCTACAAGGGGGAATAAACCTTGGATCATGGGAAATACTGTCACATCAGTCTGACAAGCCTGATCTGCAATGTCCTGGAATGCATTATCATGGAACTTATAAAAGAAGACATTGGCCAACCTCAAACATTGGCCCTCACCCAGTGTGGCCTGGTGGAGGGCCAATCTTGTCACCTGAACCTGATGTAATTCTTTGGATCAGTCTCCAGAGCTGTGGAAGAGGGTGAGGTGGTCCACACAGCCTATCTGGACCTTGGCAAGCCCTTATACACCATCACCCACTCTGGAAATGTAGACTAACCTACTAAGCCAGAAATAAAGTCCTATGCCACTCAATGGGTTGCCAAATGGCTTATTGACAGAACCTAGGCGGTAGAAGTGGGTGACTACAATTCCAGCTCCAGATGAGTGACACATGGAGTACCTCAGGGTTCAGTCCTGGGACTCCTGTTGTTTGGCATCTACTTCTCTGAAGTACAGGCCAACACTACGGGACTCTGGCTACCACATGTCATGGATCACTGTGACCTGGGAGCCATTACTGAATCCCCACATGATGTGGATATTCTACAAAAGGACCCTGCAGACACAAATGGTTGCTGCCAGAGCCATGGGCTAAAGCTTACTGCCAAGGAATCTATAGTTATCCACTTTGGGAAATACAATGTACCCATGATTTATCACATATATGCAAGTACACTAAATACCAAACTTGTGATGACAGACCTCAGACACAGTTGGTCAGTGCTCTCACCTTGAATAACATTGCCACAACAGTGATGAAATCCTTCTGTGTGGCACACCTCATCACTAAGGGCTTTTTATCCACAGTAAAGGAGGTAAATGTCCCACTGTAATCATCCCTCATTACACACATTATAGAGTACTACACACCATTTCATATGCACCTTATGAGATATCTTCAACAGATGGAAGGCCACAGGAATACCCCCTAAACAGATCACAGGCATAAAACAGATGCCCTATGCTGACCCATCTAGGAAACATCCAGCTATACTCTGTGGTATATTGTCTACTCAGAGGCAATCTCTACTTAACATACTGGGCCATGTCAAACCCTGTGTAATGAGATCTGTCATAAGTGTATGTTATGCCATGTCCAATACATCCGTCTATGTGCTGTCATTACAGTAGCAAGTGATGTGAGTGTCATGTCTGGGACGAACTAGTATATGAGACCTGCACAGCATTGTTATCTGTGTGAATGTGGTACATGCAGGGGTAGTAACCCAGGGTGCATGCTATCACTCTGGCATGTAGTGTAACATGGCTGTTCTACTGTTGACAGTGCTGTCCCAGGCAAGGTTAGACTGCTAAAAGTACTAATGACAATAAACACACCTGCAGGTATAACTGCACTCTGTGGCCTCACTGTGATGTTCCTGGGGTGTGGGCTATGTCAGCGTATATATCCCCTACTGGAAAATGACCAGACATGTAGAATGTAACTGTGGAGTACCATCTGTAAATCACATGTTAATGAGGACTTACAACATGTAGTTATGGCATAGATATTGTTGTTAAACATCCATCTGTCGACACAGTCATCCACATGCATAGCTACTTGCCAAAATGATGTCTGTCAGTCCCTCTACAGATGTGCATATTACATGTATCCAGCTGGAATACATGCAGACATCCTATGCTTGATTGACACTGACATGTCTGCCCAGCCGTGTACTAATGGCCACATATAGTAGACATCACCCTGTACTGACAACATGCCATGGGTACCTACACTACGCTACCACAGTCAACAGAACATGCTTGGGTACAGCTCTCCATCACAGACAGTAATCATGTGTTGTAATGCATGTTGCATACATGTCAATTGGATCACCTTAGTGGCTATGTGCATAGGGCACCCAGAGTATTGGCTGATGCATGTTACTTTCACCCTGATAGTCACCAACATAGTGTGTATCGATAGATTGCCTGCTGGCACATGGCATGATACCAATGTCAACACACCCTGTATACAACCCATCTCTCCATGGGCAATAGCCAGGTACACAGGTATGACCCACCTGCAGCAATGCAACATGGTACTGACACATGTGTACATGTGCATTACTAATGATAGCAATGTCTGTGCATTAGTAACCTGTAGTTGGGAATTCCATGACAGCCTTCACCTCAGCAGACCTTGACATAGTCAGATGTTGCTACAGCTGTATTGGACATGACGTGTACCCTGTTACATGCCTCTCCCTAATGGCTACATGAGCAGTGCAGTACCAGCATAATAGTGTTGTACAAATGGGTCGATAGCCATGGGAAACCCATTGAGGTCTGGCAAGTGTGTGCATGTCTGCATATCTGTAGGGTACACCATTCTGAGGCCACATATTCTTATTACACTACACATTGCCACAAAGTAGTGAATATACTGTTGTTGCTAACCATAGGTGAGGCATGGCAATACAACACCCTACTCTGCCTGTGGCATGTGCATTACATGCATACCCTGTAGTACCACTGTTGTGATATAAAATGGGTTGTATTGCAGTTGTGGCCAGTGTGTGATAGTGGGTTTATCAGAGAGCCACCATGGGTTGCAGTGCATACAATAACCAATGGGGGATGTGTGTCCTTTGTACACTGTTATTGCACTGTGGTACACCCAGTGTATGTCCCATGTATCTCTTTATGTTGACCAATGGCACCATCACCCATACAGGTAAGTGACACCGCAATACAGGACAGTTACACATGTGCTGTGTGCAGCCTACCTGTAACACATTGGACACACTGACTAGTTAGTTATCACCAATAGGCCCAGTTATCTTGGATGTGTGTCTGCCTGTTATGTGTCTGTCAATGTGTGTATGATGGTATGTCACACTATGTATTATCCACATACAACCACTACATCACCCATTACCATACTGTACATGTCTGTGTATGTCCTGCAAGTAAAATGTAAACTGGTGCACACCTCACCCTACACATTGTGTGGTATGTGCAATGAAAGCCACACAGTTCATTAACACTACATACCTAGGTAGGGGTCTTGTCAGAGTGTTGCCAAGTAAGAATGTGCGTGTATGTGGATGGGTCTACATAAGGTTGCAGATTACACATGTCTCAGAAGGCCACCTGTCTATGTGGCACAGACACTAACTGTTATAGAAACCTGTGACATGTGTGCAACTGTACTCCAGATATGTCACAGTCATGGTATCACCACAGTGCCATAACCCTTGTGGAATCTGACTGCAGACCATCCTCCTGCTGACACGTGTACACCTACAACACATATGGATAACATTATGGAGATCACAATCACCCACTGTTACTAACAGCTGACATGCATCATAGCTGGATGTCTACACTACCTGATATGTATGCATTACACATTACTACTAACAACATGTTATACTGCAGTACATTGCTGCACTGTATTGCGGTTACAGTATGCATCAGAACAATATTAGCCTGTCCCTGCATCAGTGTTATGGATAACACAGATGTGGCACATGTATCATCATATGCACAGGGTGTGTTGCTGGTTTGCCAGAGGCTGAGGGTGGTCCATACAAATAACAGCATGTGTGTGGGTGAGGGGTTGAATTATTGGAACAGGGCATGCTGATGTGGTGTGTGTCGGTATGGTGTCGGCCTAGGTGTGTGCATAGTGTGTGGGTATGCATGCACACAGTTCTGCCATGTGGCTGCCCTATACAGGTGTTTTTGGACAGCTGCAGACCATACCTGGCAGGGTGTGCATGTCACTGCCTCCAGCCATGGACACGGTGGCTGCACCTTCCAGGAGTTCCATGGGAATGTGCAGGTACAGGCCTTGAGGTGCTGATCTCCCCTGATGATGACAGGTGTCCGCTGGAACCATGTCCCACATGGGACTGGCCAGGGCCACACGCATGAGGCCTGCTTTGGTGTGGTGTTGACAACACACCCAGTGATGTGCTGGGGCTACTACTTTCACTACACCAGTGGCTTGGCATCCTAGCACATCCACGTCGACTGCTAGATGTTGGTGTATCATGGCTATGTCCACGCAGCCATCGCACCACTCTCACCAGGTGTTCGAGCACAGACATGCCACGGATGAGGAGACCCACCATCTCACCCCCAGTCTATCCGTGATCTCGTTGTGTTCACGGAGGGCAGCAGCAAGTTCATGGATGTTGTCACTTACAGATGAGTAACTAGCCCTCTGCAGCCTCAGGCCCTGTCTGGCGTACATTTCCATACATGCCTGTGCCTCCATTATAGCCTGAAACATGTGCCTGGTGGTACCAGTTGTGGTGCCTCTGCCAGGGGCAGGATGAACAGTGGCCCTACCACGAGCACCCTGGCACATCTGCCTGTGTGGTGGCCTGCCGGACATCTGGCTACACCTGCTGTGGACAGACACAGCTGGCATTGTCACCACACTAGCCTGTGCATTGCCACTAGCCACCAACTGTCCCTCAGCTATGGCCACTGGTGATGGGATATGTATAGGCACAGAAACTGTGTGCGGGGTTAGGGTGGCTAAGAGGGGGATGTCAACTGTTGGCATTGTGTCGACCCCTGACAAACCCACCTGTGCCTCAAACATAGTCTCATCATTGTCAGTGTCTGCATGCACACCAACATCAGGTAGCCTGCAGGGTGGGAACCTGACCCACCTCGCCACCTGTGGGGGGAAGATAGAAATGCACTTTAAGACCTGTCCAGCATTGCATAACAATACACACACACACACACACACACACACACACACACACACACACACACACACACACACACACACACACACTCCACCTTAATACCTACTTGTCTGTGATGCTATAGACAGTCCCATGTTTATTCCCATACGATGACCATCATACATCACACCTGGTGACAAACACTCATTAATGCCACTCATTAATGTCTCATTCCTCTAAATGCCTACAGTGATGACCACAACTCAAGACCTGTTACTCCATTAAGTCCATGCCCTGAGTGTAGTACTTTGTACATAGCCTCACTGTATCATTCAGTGTTCACCCTGTGTATGTTGGGATTTTGTGAGCTTGGCCCCTATATGTGAGGTGCTGATACGTTTCCTCCTTAATGTCACACACTGTACTGTCATGTGTACGTATTGCTCAGTACATGCCTGAGATGCTGCGCAATCAACCTATTATGTGACAACTGTGATATATGTGTACACTCCCTGCTGTTGTCTAGTAATTACACAATGCATCTGTAGTGCTGCCTACATGGGTTGTCATTCATCTCCCTGCTGCATGTGATATTGAGGGTATACCTGGTATCTACTTCCCCTCCCAATGCATGTTCCATGCTACAGACCTTAGTAGAGTATCAGCTGTCCTGTGATTACATAGCAGACAAGTGTTCTTGTCTTGTCTTGTGTCAGTCCATGTCCATTTACTGCCAAGGTAAGTACTGCCATATGAAAAACTCCACAGTCACACATGTGTATACATGGCCACCCACAGAACCACACACACATGCACACAGACATCCTACATGCAGCAACCTCCCTCCACTACATCACATTGAACCTACAGATAAAATGAACACACACACACACACACACACACACACACACACACACACACACACACACACACACACACACACACACACACACACACACACAGGTGTGGTTAGTACACACAGTCCTCCCATTACCCAACTATCAACATTCATAACATATGGTACACAACAGCATGCAGTGCAGCTTTAGTCAATCCATGCTAGCAACAGTATACATGTGTGTGAGGCATGGCCTGTGTTAGTAGGTGATGCCCCTTCCTCTGGGGAACACGGCACCCATGTACACAGTATTGCTGTGCACCTGTTATGCACCCTGCCATGTACTGTGCACCAAAACTCACAGATGTACATCCCATTGCTGCATGTGTAGTACTGTGTCACTTATGTCATCTGTTATGCTCACAGCCCCTATGTTTTCCAGCAAACAATACCTGGGATAATGTGTGGTCAGATGTCAGTTGTGAATGCTTGTGTGGTTTCCAGCTCTCTACATTAGCAGACCATGTATGAACAATCCAGTAGTATTACACTGGCAGCTGCCGGATCATACTGTGGCTGTGGGGAGTCTATACACTCTTATTGATGTGCTGCACCATTCCTTGATCTGCCATGGGACAACATCTCTACATATTTTAACAGTACATTAGCCTGATTTGTGCCATATGTCCTGTGCATCCACATGCATTATCTACTAAAGGTGTTAGGTGTGCAGATGATGACTGCATTGCATACAGTCCTGTGTGTGCCTATGTATGCACATGATTATCATGATGTGTTGCTGCACCCATTGTTATGTGTACAAGAGCAGTCACTATTCCTGTAAGGGGTATACTAGCATGGCCCATCTGCATTTACTTGTGTATGGGCAGTCTGCCTACACATTTTCCCCGACTGTGCATGATTGCAAGGTCTACTCATATGCACACCTCTTGGTATTCACACACTGCAGTCACTATTTCTGTGGGTGTAGAGGTACATCTGCCACAGTTACTGACTCTGTCTATGTGCAGATACAGCCATTCTTACTATCCCTTTGGCTCCCTGCTGCAGTGCACTGATGTGTCATGCTGACAACCCCTCCCCACCTTCAGCCTTTTCACAGATGCTTGACAGGTATGGGCTACACATGTGTGTCAGTTTGCAGTGCACCATACACTGCACCGCATGTGTTACAGCCATGTCCCAGCTAATTATGTGGACCACACTAATACATTATGCCAAACTGTACATCTGTAACAGTTGCCATTGTGATACTGGTATATAATCTGTTGGTGCACTGTACAAGGGTAATGTTTCACACATGTCCCTACTATAGGCTGTGTGTGCCACCATTATGTTAATCCCTGTAGACACACTTCACAATGACAGGATGTTAGTTATCTCACAGCCATCCCAATTAACTTTCCAATACCCCATCATGGTCACCATTGTGATGCAGTGCTTTTCATAGCAACAATACATGAACATGTACAGCATGCATTCAGGGTAGGTGTGTTAGATGTGTGCATGGCATATGTTATAGCCATTACACGCCCTGTGTATTTGCAAGCATCAATAGAAACCATACTCACCAGCCACAGGCTGCTGCCTTGGTGGTATCCCGGAGGGACCTGCATAAGTATGTGAGAGATGC
Source organism: Protopterus annectens (assembly GCF_019279795.1). Taxonomy (NCBI): domain Eukaryota; kingdom Metazoa; phylum Chordata; order Ceratodontiformes; family Protopteridae; genus Protopterus; species Protopterus annectens. The sequence goes on from NC_056735.1 coordinate 568,306,925, forward strand.
AATGTTAGTGGCCACAGCTGTGACATTGCTACAGGGTGGGTGCAGCATTACACTTCATAATGGTACAAGTCCACAATACTAGCAGTTATGCACATCTGTTCTTTAAAACTATGCAGCAAACAATATTTATGACATGTCAGATCTGCATGTTATACAAGGCAGATGTACAGATAGCTATGAAGAGGATGAGGAATGGACAGGCTGTTGGTCCAGATGACATATCTGTGGTTGCTTGGAGGAGTTTAGGAGACATGGCAGTGACATGTTTAACTATGTTGTTTGATGGAATCTTGGAATGTGAGAGGATGCCTGACGAGTGGCTGGAAGGTGATTTGGTACTGGATATTAAGAATAAGGGTGGTGTGCAGAGCTGTAGCAACTAGAGAGGGGTAATAGTGACCATTCACAGCATGACATTATGGGACAGAGTAGTGGAAGCTGGTTTAAGACTGGAGGTGATTAATAGTGATCAGAAGTAGGGTTTTATGCCAAGAGAGAGCACTACAGATGCAATGTTTGCTCTGAGAGTGTTGATGTAGATGTACAGGGAAGGTCAGAATGAGTTGCATTGTGTCTTTGTGGACTTAGAGACAGCATATGACAGGGTGCCTAGAGAGGGGTTGTGGTATTGTGTGAGGAAGTCAAGAGTGGGTGAGAAGTATGTTAGATTGGTACAGCATATGTACAAGGGTAGTATGACAACATTGATATCTGCAGTGGGGGTTACAGATGCCTTTCCAGTGAAGCTGGGATTACATCAAGGATCAGTTCTGAGCCCTTTCTTAGCTGTGGTGGTGATGGACAGGTTGACAGCCAAGTTCAGACAGTAGTCCCCGTGGACTATGATGTTTGCAGATGACAGTGTGATATGTAGGGAACAGGTTGAGGAGACCCTGGAGAGGTGGAGATATGCTCTAGAGAGGAGAGGAAGGAAGGTCAGCTGGACTTTGACAGCATATCTGTGTGTGAATGAGAGGGAGGATAGAGGAATGGTGAGGATGCAGGGCATAGAGTTGGCAAAGGTGGATGGGTCTAAAGACTTGGGATCAACAGTTCAGAGTAATGGCAAGTGTGGAAGAGAGGTGAAGAAGAGAGTAAAGGCAGGGTTGAGTGTCTGGTGAAGAGTGTCAGGACTGATTTCTGCCTGACAAGTACCAGTAAAAGTGACAGGGAAGGTCTACAAAAGGGTAGTGAGACCAGCACTGTTATATGGGTTGGAGACTGTGGCATTGACAAAAAGGTGGGAATCATAGCTGGATGTGGCAGGGTTAAAGATGTTAAGATTCGCACTGGTTGTGACGAGGGTAGACAGGATTAGGAATAAGTATATTTGGTCAGCCCAGATTGGACAGTTCTGAGCCAAAGCAAGACAGGTGAGATTGCATTGCTTTACACGTGCTGAGGAGGGGAGCTGCTTATTTGTGAGAAACAGATGCTAAGGATGAAGCTGCCAGGTAAGAGGAGAAGAGGAAGGCCATATTTAAGGTTTATGGATGTGGTGAGACAGGACATGCAGGTGGTTGTTGTGACAGAGCAAGATGCAGACGACAGGTAGAAATGGGAAGAGGTGATCCACTGTGGCAACCCCGAACCGGGATAAGCCAAAGGAAGAAGGCGATGCTCTATCTATACAGATGCATATGCAACAGTGGTCTACTAATGTTTCCTGTGGTCTTACCTGCACGCTCCTTAGCTGGTGCATAGGTAGCACCTACCTCCATAATGCTGTCTGGCAGTTGCGATTAATTTCTATGGGCAGGTGCACCGAGGCTGCTGAGTAGTTCTTCCACTCGTGTCAGGGGGGGATGGTCTGCATGACCCCCCCCCCCACCTGTTGGAAGGTGATCTTCCCGGACTGCAGCAGCATGCCGATGGGCATTGCGAAGCAGGTCTGAGCAATGATGCCAGACCTGCTCATACGTTCGGTTATGGGGTCCGACATCATTGACCCTGTGGATTA
>NC_056735.1:568313884-568338219 GCF_019279795.1 Protopterus annectens
TAAATATAATAGAGAGAGAGATATATATCTGTTTAGTTGCGTATATATGTACACACAGACATACATCTACGTACATTCCCTGTACTATTGACTTATTTTGCTGTATGCTATGTTTGTGAAAAGATCAGGGTTATGTATATTTGCCATTGCTTAGTGGTAAGTCATATTGGCTGTGTTATGCAGGGTCCTGGGTTTGAGCCTTGCAGAGGTAATTTATTTTGTTGTTGGGCAGAACACGGGCCATTGGATACAGAGTGATTAAGGCACTTTAAGCAGTTGTAAGTGGGTTTTCGAGGAGCTAGGCACTGCTAACTGCCGGTTACAGTTTGTCATACTTTGTTAGCTTCTAGATTGCTTAGCCGGTGTAGGCAGTGCTTACTCCTGCACAAACAGGCTGAAACCGGCTTATTGCTGCTTAAAAGTGCTTACTCCTGCTTACTCCCACACTAATTTCTTTAAAAGAAAGGAAAAAGGGGTGATAGGAAAGTGGTGAAAAAGGGGCACAAAGAGGAAAAGACCGTAGGCAAGATAGCTACGGATGTGCAGGAAGGGTGTAGGGAAGGTCCATAGCTGCCCATTTCTTTAACAGCAGCAGCTGTGCATATGCAATGAATTTGGAGGTACATTTGAACACCCCTGGGAGAGGGGTGAGGACAACAATAATATGTTGTGATGCCAATTAGACCAGATTACATGTGTCCAGTGGACATGTATGAAAAATGGACAGCTATGTATGGGGCGTGATTTTTTTTGGGAACAGATTGCCCTTTTTTTTTTTTTTTTTTTTTAAGGAGAGAGTGGGATGTTGGGGAAGGAGAGTAGGTATGCACGGGGAGGATAAATTGGGTGGGATGACAGACAAGACAGACCAGACAGCATACAGAGGCAGTATATGATGCATGTGGGGGGGAGACACCTTGGACAGGGAGGGGTGTTTGGAAGTTGCAAGCCCATGAGCCTCTAAATGGAAAGAGTAGGACTGAGGTCCCCACCCATGGGCAGTCACCACTGCACCTTCACAGCCCCAAAGGTAGCTGTGCTGGGGGCTGTGTAGGAGGGGCAGGCTCACCCTCTAATTGTGCCACTCGGCCCTCAATCTGGTGTAGCCAGTCTCAAAATTCCATATTGAGCTCCCTATGCACCATGGCCAGGACCTGACGACGGGTGACAAGTTCCTCTCCGCGCCTGCTCCCGGGGGGGGGGGGTGAGCCCCATCCCCTGCGGCGGTTCCAATTGAAGGTGGTGCAAGGCCAATGGAGGATGAGGTCCCAGGCTGTTCCCCAGATGTGCTTGTGCTCAGTGCCATGGCCAGCTGAGGTGGGACAGGTGGGTCCACTGTGACCGGCCTTCCCATACGAGCTATATTGTAGCAGGTTTATGAAAGATATGAGTTAGTAATAGTCAACAGCATTCAGTATTAGTTATAACAGCATGCATAGGTATTCCCATTAACCCGAAACACCAGATTTAAAACACTTGTAGAGCAAGCAGAACACATGCATATATGGAACAACAGTGGCCATTACAACAGCATGCAGGTTTCACTGATGGCAACAGGCCACCAATATGAGGGTATTTTAACATGGCACATGCATAGAAACAAATCTGAATATTTATAAACCATTAGGACATATGTCCCAACAAAAGTATGGAATGTACACATACTGATTGAGGTGTGTCATTGGGTTATTTTTGCACATATGGTAGGGGTGAGAGAGAGAGAGTTCAATTAACAACTAATATATTCTTGTAGTTTTCATAACATTCTTAGTTACTGCAGTGAATTGTCCCTTACATGTGTTATTACACTACCCAATGTCCTTATATTGTACACTGGCATGTTTATAGATTATTATATACTTGACCTGTGTCTTACATATAGGTGTGACAAGATGCAGGTGTTAATGCAGCATATGTTGAGAATTGCTCTCATACACTTTGGGTGAGGTGCTAGAATGACAGGTTTGTTTTCATGTACATTCTCTGACTATGTACACGTCTGACTATCAGTTATATGTCATTAACGACTGCATACATTTCTTGGATCATCACACTGATTTTTCAGGGGAACAGGGTACCAGGCTGGTGATGTGGGACATTTATCTGGACATACTGGACAGATTGGAACAGCTGAATGGTATGATATGCATACAACTTTCTATTTGAACATTCTGGCAAATTCTGTACAGTTGTTGGGTGTAATTATGCATACAGCTTTCTATCTGAACATTGTAACAAAATCTGTATAGTTGTGGGGTAGATTATGCATACAACTAACTACCACTCCCAGGATTCAAACCACTGCTGTGTGTGTCCAAAAAAGTACAGTTAACATCACAGTACACTGTACTATCAGGGAGCTGATGTGAAGCTTTCTACTGTTTTCTGTCTAAGTTTCCCTCAGTTGTACAATATGACTGACCTCTTGGCACTTCCAACATTGTTATACAGAACTTCAAACACATTTTATCTGCATACCACAGTGTGTGTAACACTGCTTAATACAACAGTACTATTTATAGTATGCAAAAGTTCAACAACCTATGAAAGAAGAGTAAACAGAAGCACTCGAGGGGTTATACCTTTATTCACAGAATATTACACGTTTATTTCTACTGGTACGACACTTTCTAAGGCTCTTATATTTATTTGTTATGACAGTACATGCAGAATAATTACTAACCTACCTCGCAACACAGCCTTTTCAACCTAGCATCATGGGCTTGCTGGTTTGCAGCCCGCTCATCTGCAGCTGTCAGAAAAATACAGTGATATTTAGCCATATCGATCCATAGTATACACAAGCTAGGCGACTATTACCTACTTAGTATAATGAGTACTTAGTACTGGGGCATTAGGCATCTGCCGAGACTCCTGGATCCACTGTTCCAGTACATCCTCCCTCCACTGCTTCAGATCAGTATGGTGGTTCCTGACCTGCTCACCAGTCCAGGGGATACCTGTGGCACTGGTGAGGTCACAGGCGAGACTGTCCCAGGCCTCCGTTTTATACTGCGAGCCCTGGTACTGGCCCTGCAGTAGTCTCTGCTCATGGTGTTTTATCAGGAGCCATACCGTGATTTTTGACTCCTGGATGCTCCAGCACTGTGCTCTAAATTGAGTGCCTTCACCCACACCAGCCATTCTGCCTACAGTAGGAAGCTACAACCAGTTATGGGAAGTATTCCTGCCTGTGGGGTTTAAATACGGCCAATTTCCCACACTTTTCCATGACTGGCCAGTTTTGAAAAGGCTAAACTATGGGCACACCTGCGTACCTAAGGTTGGCAGTGCTTAAAGAGGTATACCACTAGGCAGATTGAATTGGCTGCCCTACACATTGCTTACACTTACTAAGTTGAGCTGTGCATCGGTTAGCATTCCTTAATAGTTAATTAGCACTATATTTGCCTTTTGGCAGTGATTTATTATTCATTACAGGTTATGTATGTGTCTGGTATCCATGATTCATGTGTACATACACTGTATGGGGTCCTGGGGACTTCTACACTTTATTACAATAACACCTCACATCTATGCTTACTACAGTACTCCTATTCACATATTTATGTTATGTGGCAGGTTATACATCACACTCTACATACATTCAGTTCACATGTTTGGTTTGATTTTCCTGTGGTGAGGATTAGTTTGCTGATAACTCATTTATATGTATTGCTATGATGGCTTAGTGGTTTAACTACTGTGATTGTAGAGTACAGGATCCTGAGTTTGAGTCTTGCAGAAGCTGTTTATTTTGTTGCTTGGCAGAACACGGGTCGGTGGGTACAGAGTGATTAAGGCACTTTAAAGCAGTTGTAAGTGGGTGTGTGCGGGTTTGCACAGAGGTAAGCAATGCTAACCTCCAGTTACAGTTTCTTACACTGTTAGCTTCTACTTTGCTTAATCTGTGTAGGCAATGCTTACCCCCACGCAAACGCACTTAAACACACTTACTAGTGCTTATATATGCTTACTACTGCTTATTTGTGCTTAACCCTGCTTACTAGTGCCTTATTCATTATGACACTGACACTTCAGATGTGCATTTCATGCAGTACTCCAGTTCACATTTAAGTGCTATTTAGTAGGTTATACAGCAAAGCATGACAAAATATGTTCATATACAGATTTCACATGGAAAATGGTATGTGCTGCAGTAGGACTCAAACCAGGATTTCCTGCTTGTTAGGCGGATGCTCTGCCCACTACACTAGCACGGTGCTGCTTTATTTGTATATATCTTCCTTGTTATCCTCTTCAATGTTTTAAGCTGCTTTGACCGTAGCTAAGTGATGGCACACCCGCTCATCTACGGATAGCTGTACTCGGATTAAAAAAAACAATAAAAGGTTTTCTTCAGTTTATTTATATGTATTGTTGCTGTTGTACACATGGAGGACTGTTGGTGGGGATATGCGGACACCTATGAGTGGCCTCACTCATTTATTTCCACTTTCTGCTGCTCTATTTTGCATGGGTGTGTTTATTCTGAGACGTCTGCTCTCAGACACACCCCCTGCACTAGCCCTGCTCTATGTAGGTTTAGAGGCTCGGGCAACGCGCCTTCATTAATATGCATGGCGTGCTGCCATCAGGCTTCTAAATGGCCGATTCCGTGCATGACTAACTTAGTCATGCACGGAAGGATAGTGAATCCGGGGTATGTTTTTACAGGGAGGCAACACACCCAGCCCTTGCACCCTGCTAATTAAATATAGCAACTCAAAGACTGCACAATAACAGGGAAAGGGCATATTTCCCCAAACCAATATCAATCTCACAAAAATAAAAGATCTAGTCCCCAAACAGTCCACATGCAAAATTGTTGCTTTTTACTCACATGTTCTGAGATTGTGTCCCAGAGCATGCAAATAAATTTGTTGATATGTTTTTGTCAATTATTTTAAGTCAACATTTTTGGTATCTGTATGTCAAATGGTCAAATACACTAGTGTTGGAATACAAAGTAATTGAACATTAATGATCGAAACTCAGTTGAAAACACATGGAAAAAAAAAAAACAATTGAAAAATGAAACCAAAGAGTTTTCTTTCCCAATCAGTAAACAAAACCTTTTCATTAAATTCAGATATATTTTGACTGAATGGTGGCAATGTTACAGAAAGTTAATTTTCTAAGGTAAGGAGTAGGAATGGGGTTTAGGTTCAGGGCCAGGGTTAAAGTTAAGGTTAGCGCACGTTAGTAATGATGAGCTAGGAGGATTGCCTTACTAATGCATACTGACCCAAAGCCTAATCCTGCCCCAACCTCAACCCCAACCATACACATTACATGAGAAAATCCACTTCTATAACACTACCGCTGTACAAGACACTCAGGCGTACATCACATACATCTAAACACGTACACAGTTGTGAATCTATCCACTTTTCTAGCCCTTTCTTTACCCTCAACAAAAAAACACTCACACATGCTCTCTAGCCTCTAATGCTGCAGCTTTCAGTATATCCAAAAGCTTTGGCATTAAAATACCAAACCTAAACTTTGCTTAGTGAAACACATTCAGTTATATGTTTTTTAATATCTACTGTATGTGGTTTGACCACTTTCTCAAAATTAATTTAAAATGGGTGGCAAAAGCCAAACATACTTTGGCTAGGTTTATAAATGCCCTAGGGCAGATAGCCTAGTATGAACCTATGAACCTCAAGCACTACAAGCACTCAGTGAAGTGAATACTCAACAAGTTGAAGGTCTCTCTCACACACTCCCATACCCACACACATTTATATATATATATATATATATATATATATATATATATATATATATATATATATATATATATAGTTAATGAATGCCGAATTACAGCAGATAGTAGAAAAGCAATATTGATTAATATTAAAATATTCTACATTTCTCCAGTACTCCTGACGTTAAGAATGGCAGAAAGACACAGGTCATACATTAACTTCTTATTAAGATATAAAGTTTCTTATCAAGATAGTGTAACTTATATGATCTGTACTCTTCTCTACTGCATTTATGGGATAGTGATGCTAGATGGGTACTAGCTTCCTCTGAAAATAAAGAACTGCATGATAGTATCATGTGATAAGATTTTGATAAGATAAGATGTGCAGTTTTGCCCTTCTCATGTAATTTTTTTCTATACATCCTACATTGGCAGGGCAAATTGATTCTTTGTAATAGGAATACTTATAATCTGAGCCTGACTTCTTTTATTAATTTCTCAAATCTATCCCAAACATGTATTCTAAAACTCGATCTGTATGGCAGCCTTAGACATGGCACCAATGGAATCATAGGAATACTTCAATATATAAGCACCTGTTTATTAGCTGTTCTTGAGAAATGCTCCCAACTCAGCTTTATCCTTTGAATATGGTATTTATTTATTCATTCATATATTCATTCACCAATTAATTTAGTCTTTCAATTATTAACTAACTTAATTAAGCTGACTTCATCCCAAGACGGTACTTTGGTATTTTTATACAGCTCAGAGGCTGGAGGCTTCAACATTTTCTGTATCTTTAATTTAGATCATTTGCAATTGATTTGAAAAATTCTCCATATTTTTTTTGTCAATACAAAGGAGATGTCTGTTGGAGTAGAACTGAAAGATCCTGAGTAAATAATTTAATGCTGAAAATCTAAGAATGTCTAAGAAAAGTGGAGAGTGTATCTGAGTCATCTACAAATCCTTCTCATTTTTGTAGGAGAATGGAGACTGGTTTCTTTTTTTCTTATTGTTAGAATTCTTGATTACAACCTGCAAATGTTTGCATTTCTGTATTAAGGCATGACATGATTCCAGAAAAGACTAACATAGTTATGGATGAAAGTGTTAATATAGTTTAACTTTATTTATCATCAAAATCAGAGAACTACTGTGGAGACATAGTAGAGGACTTACATTTCTTGAGAGTTTCTCTGGCTACCTCATTACATTTCTCGTGTACTGAAATATGACTTTTAAATAGACTGATTTAAAAGTCAGCAAAGATGATATACTTTTAATTTGTGTAGCAACTTTGTTGGTGAGTTTTCTTTCAATACTTTTAGTGGATGGCTTGTGATCCCTGGTTTTGGGACCCATCAGCTAGTGGTATCCTTAACTGAAGAACAGAGGAAAATTTACATTTCTTGGCCATTACTCGGTCCACCTGTTTAGGTGCCTCCTGGTGTTGGGACACATTTCTGGGAGGCTGACATAACTACTGATGAAGGTCTGATATAATTGTATTTTGTGCAGCACCATAATTGGTGATGAGTTTCCAAGTACTCTAGTGAATGACTTCTTATTTCTGTTTTTGGAACCACACCTCTTCTATGGAAAAGTAAAACAGAACTTATATTTTTGAGTATTATGTGATTGTCTCTGTAGATCTTTCTATTTTTACTAGCTTAATAAGTATATATTTTTTTCTTGATTTGAAACACATGCTTATTTATCTTCTGCATATTCCATACTCGATAACTTTTTTAAATAGCTTTTGGTTCCCCATACCTAAGCAAACAAGAACAGTTTGTGTATTTCAGATGCTAATAAGATATCCGCCACGGAATCCAGACACAAAACGGAAGTTGTTTCAAAATACAACGAAGGAAATGACCGAACAAATGGGCAGGACTGCACAGAGAAGTCAAAGACTTCCAAAACAGATAAAAGACAGCACCGCAGTAAGGACTTTAACTTTACAAGCTGGGCAGAGCAACAATTTTCTTTTCATAAAGGTACTGTCATTACAAATTGTTCTGCAATGATAGAAAATGACTTTGACAACTTTAAAAAGAAATTGTATGCTTTGAAAAACAACCAATTGGAGGTTGATTATTTAAAAGAATGTATAAAAGTGAAACGCATACCTAAGGGTTTGCGATTATTTAAATTCCCAAATAATGTTCAAAGTGGGACACAGTATTATCAGAAACTGTGTGGAATTTTTGATCGGGCAGGGTTAGAATTACTATGTGTAATGGTTGAAGAATATGAATCAAAACAGAATGTATCAATGAATGACTTAAACATGTTAAACAATAATATTATCTCTGATGAAAACTTTGGTACAGTTAAATTGGAATACAATAAGGTATTCAAAGATGTTGATATGTTTTGCAACAAAGTGATCAATAGGAAATTACGTAAACTAGAGAGAGAACTTAATGAATATAGGGAAGGTCTGGCTTATCCCCTACACAGGCCATACAGGGTTGAAGGAGAAAACATTAACAAAGAGGGTAATCAAGCCCAGGTTAACAATTGGGTAAATGTACCACCTAGGAGAAGTGCAAGGCTAGCACAGAAAGAGCGTAAATGGTCCACACAGGATTTTTATCAGCACCCCGGGAGACCAATGGGGTGGAGACAAAATCAAGCCCGCAGTTGGGATACTTAGATCAAAAAGGAACTCATTGCTCACTAGGTACCAGGGAGGAAGAAATGGGCACTGAAAGTTCTAGAAATAAAGGGAAGAAGGGAGGAACCATTGTTAATACTTCTCATGGAGCATGTAAGTTACATGTAAGGTCCAAATTTACTATTTATAATTACACAGAAACAAGTCCAGATGATATTGCCTTTAATGTGTTCACTAAGGGGTTACATTTTATCCCAAACAGAAAATGCAACTTACCTTCCACCTTAATTGATTTAAAACTCTTTACGAGAAGCCTTAATTTACAGTATCTGTTCAAGCAGCAAACACAGAACAATTCTGGATTATGCAGGAAAAGCTTATTTAATCTTCCAATGCATTTGTTGATTAAACTGTTTGAACAGTTAGTGGAAACTGAACTTAGGGCTTTAACGCACACAAGAACAGAGAAAGAAAATTTGAACCAAGTGGAAAAGGATTACATTAAAAAATTGAAAAGGGACAACATAAGGGTAATGAAACCGGACAAGGGTGGGGGTATTGTTCTCATGTACGATAGTAATTATGAGGAACACCTCCACCAAATGCTCCACAATGATGAACAATATATGATGGTGTCCAAAAATGAAGTTAACATATCCTGGGCCAAAATTAAATATGCTTTGAATGATTATTTACTTCTGGGCATTATAAGTGAAAAATCTTTCAACTTTTTGTATGTTCCTAAACCTAAGCTTCCAATAATATTTGGAATCCCAAAGACACACAAGGGGATAGACCCATTGCCATTCAGACCAATAGTATCTGGTAGTGGTGGTATTACAGAACCACTAGCTAAATTTGTAGACTATGTGACTAAAAAGTACATACATCTACTGAAAAACGTGTGCACAGACTCATGGGAGTTTTTTGAGAGATGTACCTTGTGATAGTTTTGACCCAGATCTTTTAATGGTAACGACTGACATCAAGGATTTGTTCCCAAGTATACCACATGAAATTGGATTACAGTGGTTCAGTGATTTTTTCATTCAAGAAACTGATCTGAATGGCAACTTAATAAATCTGATGACAGAATTTATGACCATTATACTTGAGAACAACTTGATGTTTTTCAATGGAGAAATCTTTAAACAACTTAAAGGAGTGGCAATGGGGGCACCATGTGCCAGCATTTATGCAAATGTAATACTCCATAGATGGGAGTCAGAATTTGTATTTACCCCACCTTGGGATGGCCACATAATTTTTTATAGGAGATTTTTGGATGACATTTGCATTTTGTGGAAAGGAACACAAGATCTATTGTCAGAATTTTTGGGACATATCAACAGTTCCACATCTTTTCTCAAGTTTACGCATACAGTAACAACAAATGAATTGCACTATCTGGATGTCAATCTTTACAAAGATTACACTAAGAAAACTTTTCAATCAAAAATTTACAGAAAAGACTCCTTTTCAAACTCATTTTTGCACTTTCATAGTGCACACCCTTTTTCACAGAAAAAGGGCATTCTTAAGGGACAACTAATTAGAGCGTCCAGAATGTGTAGTACAGAGTTGGATTTCTCTAATGAGGTTAAAACATTACAAAACATGTTTCCAGAAAGAGGTTACCCTCTGGATTTATTCAAGGTATTACTGAAAGAAGTAATGGACAAAAGGAATATAACATATTACCCATTGGTTGGGAAGGGGGACACAAACAGTGAAATCACAGTTACTAAACAGAATGAATTCCCTGGTCCCAAATTCATTTATACACACTGTGACCAAGCCCTTGAAATTGAAAGGATTATTAGTAAATGTTGGCCAGTACTTATGTCCAACGAAGAATTAAAGAACATATTACCTCATAAACCAACATTCATTAAAAAGAAGGGAACAAATCTCAAAGAGATGTTTGAAAGGAAAGGAAGAGACAGAAGTGTAACAAAGAAATTGGGTACTTTTAAATGCGGAGCTTGTCACCAATGTCATGCAATTATGGATGACACAGGGGTATATTTACCTTCTAGAAAAATGAGGACAAAATCCCCCAAACATTTCACATGTAATTCTAAGGGGGTTGTATATTTAGTGGTGTGCATGTTCTGCAAAAGTTTTTATGTTGGTAAGACGGAAAGGGAACTTAGAAAAAGAATGTATGAGCATTTTTACGAAATAGCAAAGAACAAAGAAACTAATGCACTATATAAACATTCCCTTATATGTCCAAACCACAATTTTAAATTTATGGTAGTTGAGCAGGTAGAACAACAGCCTCGAGGGGGGGACTGGGAGTCCACTCTCGAGTACAAAGAGCTAACATGGCAGTTGAGATTAGATGCCAGTAACTGGCCTGGTTTAAATGACACTATTAGTATCAAGCCAGTTTTAAAAATGAGAAGGGCCAGACTATAATCTACCTGCTACAACACAAGTTTGTAGAAAATTTATTAGAATGGTGATATACATTCTACATTTTTACATTTTACATTTTATTTGGTAAGATAAATTAATGGTAACAAGAGAAAATTACATATAAAAGAAAAGGGGGGGGGTTGGGAGGGTTAGAAAACACACAATGTGTAACACTTGTTTTATTTATGTTTTTAAGACAAATACATCTAAAAGGCACTGAATAGGTTTAAATTCAAAATACAGTTTAAAGAAACATTGTGTTTTGTAATGACATCTATATGCACTGATTTGTAGTTTAAACAAATGATAAACTGCAGAATTTGTATGCAGCATATAGTAAACAGCAATGGTAGCTGAATTTTAGTGCTTAAAATTGGTTTACAAGAGTTTTAATCATTAATGACAATTGATTAATTAAGTACACGTTTTTTGGCTTAATTAGAGCCTACCAACTATTTAAACAGTTGTTCTGGAACATTAAAACTACTTGATAAAGCTTGGAACATCCAAGTGAAAGCGCTTGTGGATACTCTTCTTGTTTTCGTTTGGAATAAAAGATTTTTACATTTTGAAACAACTTCCGTTTTGTGTCTGGATTCCGTGGCGGATATCTTATTTGCTTCTTGGTCTGTGGTTCTACATTTGGTTTTGCCGTATTTCAGATGCTAACTTTTGAGTACTATTTTATCACGAAATCACTTAAAATGCATAAGGTTAATTGATAGTGAATGTATATGTTTGGCTGTAAATCAATGTTGAAAGAATAAGATACTGTATTAAATCTTAATATTTTTAATACATTTGTGACTTTTTTCACATACTTTTTAAGCAGTTAAATACTTCTAAATAAAATATTCTTATTGCACTATATACTGTATGCCCCAGAAACAAATTACTAAAAGGCTGCCGCACTGCTTGTTGCTAGGACTGGTTTTAATTAATAAATTTGTGTCATATACCATTCTGAGGATAAAGAAAAAAGGTCAGTTAGGCTGGTGATAGAACTACAAATGGAGTGATTGTTATTGACAAGAGAGTCAGCCTCAAATGGAATTTCCACTGCTTGGAAGGTGGGCAGATAGAAAGGGTAATGCTATATGCTTAGGTAAGGGCATTCTAGGGGAGACATATAACAGGAGGAGTACCCCTAAGTCAGAAAGAAGAAGAAGAAATAAAAAAGATATGAGTTTTGTATCTCCATTCAAAACTAAACAATGCTTTGTAGTAGTGAAGGTGAAGTAACAAAGAAAAAAAATTCTGGGGTGCAGCACCATCAGTATGGATTCAAGGGATACTCATAAATAATTTTCTCTTTATATAGTGCAAAGGTGAAGCAAATCTGGAATGATATATTCTGTTGTACACTGCTTTGCAATGTAGAACTATTTAGGATAATGACAAAAATGAGGTCCATGACCAGGAAGAGACATTCAGAACACTTGGAATATCCGTGTTGGGGGGGGGGGGGTGACAGACAAGACACAATATAATATAATATACATCATTGTAGTGAGGTTGGTAGTGACAAGTTAAGCACAACATAAGTGGGGAATGCACAAGACCAGCAATGAGAAATATTACTTCATGGAGAAAGTAGTGAGGTCCTGTAATGCTCTGCCAGACAGATACCCAAATGTCAATCTACTAAATGGCTTAATAGTATCAGGAGCAGGTGGAAAATGGGGAAAAATGTAGGGGCAAAATCAAACAGACAGCTGCAGCAGTTAGGTGAACTTGACTGACCCAGTAATTCTTCTATTGCCTTCTGCATGTAATCATATTCTTTTTTTTCACATAGTCATATTTTTGTATAAAAATACCATGAAAATCTTAATAAAATGTTGAGGTGATAAGATGACAGTATTACAGGAAAAGCACTGGCATTTAGGTAAGGCAAGAGTGTTTTAATGAACTAAAGTACATATGCATTAAGAGCTGCATAAACTTCCAACTCTGATGACATTATCCTGGTGATCTGAGTTTGAATAGTGGCTAGAGTGTCTTTGGGCTATTGGGTAAGGGGAGGGTGAATCCTTCGGCACTCATTCCCACAGCAGAATCTCCAGTGGAAATTATAGACTGCTGAAGTGTTGACTTTCAAGAGCCTTGGGGGATACATCACCCATGGAACCAAGCAATACACCCTATGTTATACACACAATTGCATGCTGAACTCTGGGGCAATACATGACATATGAGAGGATGGGGGTTAGTGATGCAAAAACCAAAAAAAAGGCAGGTGCCCGTGGAACCCTTGCACGGCCAAACAAGGATAACTAACAACAAACAAAAACGCCAGCAAGTGTTGGTAGTAACCATATCCAAAAACCATTTATTGTCATAGGGGAGAAAACCCCCCTAAAGTACTGTTATTGTGGGTAACAATAACAGAAAAAACTTTTTAACAAAAAAGCTACATTCATCAAACCGGTTTCGGCTCCTCAGAGCCTTCTTCAGTGAAATACAGAATGAAAAATCAGAGTATCACAATACATGCACATATATAGGGATAGGTCCAACTGTAGGGCCAATCCAAACACAGAATTCACAATTGGTCATTAAGGCCAGGTGAGAACAATGCTCCAAGTTTAATGATCCATTTTTTCTCCTTGGAGCTAAGTAATTCCTGCCAAAACTGCTTGTCTTTACATTTCCCCCTAATGCAATCAATAACAACAAATTTGAATGAAGCAGATACATGTTTTAGGCAATGTTTATACAAAGCATTACTAATACGTTTATTTTTGATGTCACTTAAGTGCTCACAAATTCTCAGACGAAAAGCCCGAGAGGTCTTTCCAACATAGAAAGCAGAACAATTGCAGGTCACCAAATAGATGACCCACTCAGTGTTGCAGTTAGCCCAAAACTTGATATCAAAAACTTCTGGGGTGTTTTTGCTACTGAGTTCATTAGTACGTAAAACACGAATGCAAAATGAACAATGCCCACAGGGAATACATCCAACAATGGGTTTCCCTGAAATGGACAGCTGAGTTTGAACAGAAGAATCTAAACCTACTCTCTGGTAATGACTCAATTTTGAACCAATGGTCTGTCCCCTTCTAAATGAGAAGGAACACTGATCTGGCAACAAAGAATTAAGTTTTAAATCAGCTTTAAGAATGTTCCAGTGTCTCTTTATAATGTTTTTAAAACCCTGTGTATTCCGTCCATATGTGGTCACCAAACGTAAAGGTTGTAACTGATGACAGTTACTCTTATCTTTGTATATTAGTAAATCTTCCCTGTTTAAACTAGACACAGATCTTTTAGCTAGATGTACAGAACCTGGACGATATCCCCTCCTAATAAATCTACGAGTCAAGTCATCCTGGGCATCAAGGAAAGATTGTTGGCTAGAACAGATTCTCCTGGCTCTTAGAAATTGAGATTTGGGTATGTTCTGGATAACATGTTGTGGGTGGAAGCTGGTAGCATGTAATAGTGAATTAAATTCAGGAAATTTCCTGAACATCCTGGAGGATAGGGTGTTATCCTGATTCCTAATAATTTCTACATCAAGAAATACTATCCTCGATTTATTATAGGTCAATTTAAATTCAATCCCCCATATGTTATTATTCAGATATTCAAGAAATTCCATAAGATACTGTTCATCAGCTTTCCACACCAACCAACAGTCATCAGTGATGCAAAGCATAAAAACCCATCAATCCCTGATGGTTGCCTTAATGTGGGCACACACAGGTGACCCTCCCCAATGATGTGGGACAGATGGAGCAAATGGTTTGGAGCTTGATGACCAGTGGGTAGCAAGAGAAAAATTATGCAAAAAAAACAAAACAAAAAAAACAAAAACAAAAGGCTGTCAGCTCCACTTCCATACAGGGGGAAATCCCTGACTTACTTTTGACAACCAAAATTCGAATAGCAATTTGGATACTTCTTGGTCCTGATATTGGAAACATTGGATTTCCTACCTTGGCAGGGTTCGTGGGCAGACTCTGCAAAGCTGCAGTCTCTTAGAGGGAGGGCAATGATATTAGGATTGTCTAGGCATCATACATTTGGCCACCAAGCTTCTGTGTAGTAGCATCTTGTGGCTGCCTGGGAGTGTGCATTCACACAAGTAAGGCATAATACACACTCAGCTTTAATGCAGAAGGCTATGGGTTTTGTTCACACACCAGTAGAGGGATTGCTGACAGTGTGGCATTAGAGGAGTCCTGTACTTGGAAGTGTCTCATTGTTTGGATGAGACATTAAACCAAGGTCCCATACACCTGAGATGGTGGTAGCTCAGGTGGATGTTCCTGATGCCCTGGCAAACTTTCCCTAGTAGTTAAATACCACCTTGGGTCTCCCCTGAAAAGAAGCCATTGGACTAGTGGGACTAACATGGTCAATAAAGGATAAATAAAAATAAATAATGTCTCCTGCTGTGATTCAGGTAATACAGCCTGAGCTAGACGTGGGGCTAGGGAATAAATATGCTATCATTGGTACGATGCTGGTATGGGCACAAAGTACCTCTCATGAATTGATGGTCACACCATGGATTGTTCTCAAACATTTGACGAAGAATAAATGAGTAGACACAGTATTTTGATGGTTGGCAGCACATGGGCCAGAAAAAACATACAAGAAAAGACACAGACTATAGAAACTGAAAAACAAAATAGCAACCGGGCACACCAAATGGTTTAAGTGCTTTTGCTGATTTATTTTACAGAACTTCATCAGAAAATATACACACAGTCAAACCACTCCCTTTTATACCAAATGACTTAATTAATTGTTACAGACCAACCAATAGCAATCAAACTTCAATTGAATATAAGAGTAAAGTAAATAAATATTAATTTGTACTTCTTTGTGAAAATCTAATTTCTTTTAAAAACATTTTTCAAAATTCTTATATAAAAACACATAAAAATATATATATCAAGTTTTTCAATCAAATATTCTTAAACTTTAAAAAACATTTTATAGATATTTTTTTGTTAATACCAGTTGGGATGTCTGCTCTAAAAAAAAATGCCATTTAATCTCTAAATATTCCAAATATGCATTGGAACTATCACTGAATCTTTCCCCAATAACCTTTTCCAATTCCATAAACTGGATTTTTTTTAAATCCACACATTTCTGAGAAGACTTAACTAGTGCATTATTGTTGTCTTTCTTCTTTATTGCCAAAACATGCTCCCTGAGTCTATCTGCTAACCTAAGTGTGGTTTTGCCTATATAAAAAAACTTACATGTGGAGCAAACTGAGACATAAACCAGTCCTTCAGTATGGCATATAAACCTATTTTTTTTTTTTGCAATATAAAGGGAATTAGTGTGTTCAAAGTATAATCTGCTGATAGTCAGAATATATCTACATTGTGAACACCCATTGCATTGGAAGGTTCCTACTTTCTTATTTATCTCTGTCTACATTTTTACATTTGATGAACTTTCTAAGAACTGTTTCAAATTTCTAGTTCTTTTATATATGAACTTAGGCTTATCCCCTATAATCCTTGTAAGCTCTTGATTTCCTAATAACATTTTCCTGTTATGACTAATAATTTGTCTTGTTCTGGTTCCTTCAATATTTAAAGGAACAGGAAAGGAACAATAAACTCTTTCTCTGTTATCTTTTTAGCACAAAAACCTGCTTTCAGGATCAAAGGAAATTTGTCATGCCTTTGTTCTTTTACATTGTTGGCAATGACATACAATTTTGCAGAAGAGTATCCTCTTTCTTCAAATATCTTGACTACCTTAATCATTTCCTCTAAAAATACACATCGTCACTGCTAAGACGACATACTCTGATAATGTGCACAAGAAAAACATTTAATTTCATATAAGGGGGATGAAAACTATCATAATGTAGATAGTTATTTGTAAACATACTTTTCCTAAATATGCTGCTAGAGAACTTTTTTCCTTGAATATTTAAACTAATTATTACAACCCGCTACCCTCCTTCACCTCTTCTAAAATATTAATTGCATAAGCTTCTAACATTAAAGTTCTGAATGACCTTCCTTCTTTTTGCTTTTTCTCTGTCTCTTTATTTAATAAGCCAATTTTGCCAAATTGAAATTATCAATAATTTTTGCTAACTTTGCTAATTTAGCAATCTGATATTGTTTTTGTAGACTACTTTCTAGCCACCTGTTAACTTGTAATGATCTTCTGTGTCTTAACTCTTTCTTAATTAAAAAATTGTTGTTTATGTGGAGCTTTTCTCCCCGGGCCTCCACTGAAAATGGGCCCCCAAGCCCAGTGGACTTCCCCAGTAATCAAACTGAAATAAATAAATAAATAAATAAATCTAAAAAATGAACTGACTTTTCTATATCACTCAGTGTGAAATTAAGCCATCTCACACTATCATTCATTTGTTTCAAGAATTTGTGCACTGTGACTGTATCACTTGCCCAAATAAAGACTAAATCATCTATGTATCTTCTGTAAAAGCTTACATAGTGGAAGAGCGGAATCTTAGCCAGAAACTCCTCTTCCCACCAACATAAGACTAAATTGGAAAACACCGGAGCTACTTGAGCCCCCATGGCTAACCCACTTTTTTGCTGAAATACGTTACCACTGAACATGAAAAAGTTGTTTTTAACACTTTATCCAACAATTGACAAATAATAGATATAACGTGTCCACAATCCTTGAAATATTTGCTCAAGCATAACCTAACAAATTGCCTTTAAGCAATCCACTGCATGTGGGTTGCCCTCTAGTGCTATTTTTTTGTTGCACCAACCATGATGAAGCCAATCCAGGCAATGTAAATGCACTTTTTCACCAGGGCCTTTTCCTCATCAGTGACATTTTGGGAAGGTGTGGACCTTAGAAGTATTCTAGAGGCAGCAACTTCATTCTCCATCCTTACCTTCATGATGCACTACAAGCAGGATGCTTTTGTTGATCCAGTGGAGGCTTTGTGATGAACATTCTCTAGATGCTCCTGGACCCTCACATTTCCTCCGCCCTGGATGGGTAAGCTTTGGAAATCTACCCATAAGCCAGTAAGGCAGTGTGTTTGTTGAACATATTACAGTTGTGTAAGATCCACTTATCTGTAACAGTAGATGTATGTAGAAAAAACTCTCTGTTCAACAACTTTGTGTGTGTGTGTGTGTGTGTGTGTGTGTGTGTGTGTGTGTGTGTGTGTGTGTGTGTGTGTGTGTGTGTGTGTGTGGTGTTTGGTATAGAACAGTGAGTGTTCACAAAGCTTCTGTTCTCATCTGCTCTTCCTGATGGATCCTAGAAAAATGAATGGGTCTGTTCTGACTGTGAAGGACTGCCCTGGTCCTGCCAGGTGATTGGCCCTTCTCACTCACAGACAGGCTATAGGAGTCCTGAACTTTACAGACTGGCAAAGGGAGGGAGAGTAGAAAGGCACTTCCATCCATATGTCAGTAAGCCAGCGTATTCTACAAACATCTTCTGTTACAGGTAAGTGGAACGTACACAACTGTACTTTTGTATATAATTATTTTAATGTATTGTGCTATATAGATTCATAAGTAAATACTAGAATATTAGTCTGATGACTTACAAGTCTAGCCAATATACTGTAAGGGATCTCCTTGTCAGGGAGATGCAAACTATTAGGCTGCATAATTAAACTTCAAGCTTACAAAAAAAGAAGCAGGCTATAGATTTTATACAGAAAATCCTGTTAGATGCATAGGTACTTTTTATACTGACTGTAGTTGTACTAGAATTTGTATGAAAATTCCTGTCTTGTCCATCAGTATTTTTTTTAATGTAGTTGTACTCTACACCATAATGGACTTCCTTCTCTTGACATACTAAAAAAAAAGACCAAAAATGCATAGAAGAGTGAATATTGAACATTGCTCCTTCAAACTTCTTTTTGCAGGGGGTCCCCAAACATACCTCTCAATCTCCTAGAGCAAGAAATCTGGACAAACACATAAATAAAAGTGGGTTAAAGGCCCAAAAAATAGGGACACGTTTTAAATATTGCTCTTACAAACTTAAAAAAAGTTGATAGAATAACAGGTTTTGCATTAGCATGAATTTTCTAAAGGGTATAAATTCTGAAACTCAAATTTCTGTCATTATTTTCTAACTTCATTCTTTAATAATTTGCTACTAATTTGCCAGAAAACCACAATTTTATGAAAAAACAGACCAAAAATTATGAGGGAAAAATCTGCATGTTCTGCAAAAATCTGTATAGTTGAGAGGTATGTCCCCAAACTTACATACACCTAGATCACCATAACTCAGAAAAAAGGGAATATTCTGAGAAATGACAGTCTCAGACTTAATATATGTAAGTCTGGATTTTCTGTTATTTCTTTTCCACTTTTCAGGACTCTGCAAGCCAAATCCACACATTCTGAATGGTTACCAGAATATTCAGGGTCTATATTAGATCAGCGAATGCTTAAACAAGCGAACGCTGATTGAGCGACCTTATTTTAGTGAAAGTGAAAAATATCGAAGCAGCAGAAACTCTAATTTTTTCCTAGGGAAAGAATTTGGTTGTCCATTTCTGTTGCTTCTGTATTTTCAGTGTTGTGGTGGAAAGTTACAGGTCAGATTCAGGTAAGTGTGCGATTGTGTGGATGTGAGTGTTAGGATGGTTTAGGTGAGTTAGGGTTAGGGCTTGGGTTAGGTATGTGTGCGATTGTGTGGACATGAGGGTTAGGGTGGATTTAGGTGAGTTAGGTTTAGGGAGGGGGTGAGGTGAGTGTGCAATAGTGACGGACCTTAGGGTTAGGGTTTGGGTTAAGGTAAGTGGATAGTTAGTGGTGTGTGCATAGTTTAGTGTAGGGTTAGGTGTCAGATTTTAGGTGTATGTGTGCGGATTTCTGTTTGTTTGGTGTGCTTGTGTTGTGTGTATGTGTTTTGGATCAGTGATTTTTTTTCCCTAGGAAAAAAATCGCTGATCTGACAGTTCGAGATTGTAAGCTTTCGCTTACATAAGGTCGATCAATCAGCATTCGCTTTTTTAAGCGTTCACTGATATAATATAGATCCAATATTGATATCAGTAAAGGACTGTATCACAAGGCAGTGGTTAAAAGCAGGTAGTAAACTCAAAATATTTTATAGTATAGTACATATGGTGTATATAAACAGGTATTTCTTCAGCTAACCTATTATAAGGTTGGTGCATAATGACTGCTCATAGGCTATCCCATGGTGAAAATAAAGCAGTAGTCAATGAAATATGCTTATGAAGTGATTTTATAATGGCATGCAGGACAATGAAACACAGTGTGTTATGGGAAAAAATTCACATAATAAAATCACAATGTCTGAACATCTGGTCCATGTGTGTAGTGAGTCAATTCAGAATACCAGTATTGTGGACCCATAAGGACCAGTGACTGAAATTTGTTTTGATTCCTGACTAGAAAAGAGAAGGGGCAGTTTTGATTCCTGACTAGAAAAGAGAAGGGGCAGAGAACCATGAAAAGGTAAAGTTTAGCTTTTAAAGGGTGAACTTTGGTGTATTAAATATGCTAAGAAGTGTAGTTTGGATTCCAAATAGGGCATGACTGAGCAACCAAAGATGATAATATAGGTGACCAGAAAATATACCAAATGGAAGGAAAAAGACACAGTAACTGTGAATGACATAGATAATATCATGGGCAAGGATTGTGGCAAGCATTATGTGTAAGATATATGAAATGGGAGTTTGGAAGAATATGCAAGGTTAATGAGAATAAAATCCCAAAGGATAAAGGCAGTGATGACTGGCGGAAACAGATGTACTGAGTAAAGTATCAGGATTAAGATGGAGTACATATTTAGATGGATGAGAGAAAGAGCAAATGCAAAGAAGAGCTAATGAGAAAATGGTGTGAAAAGGAATCCCTAAGTAAGTGGGAGAACAAGGCATTGGGATTATGTTTGCACACTAGTCTGTTTTGTTGATTGGGCAGGTCATGTTGATTCCAGTGATAATGAACAACTGAGTTGAGTGTGGTTCTGCAGTAGCAATGAGTATTCAAGATATAATTTCTGAACTGCTTCAAGTCCTCCTGTTGCTCTTAAAGGAGGTGTATGCTTAAACTGAGCCCCTGCACTGCTGTTTAGTAGCTTCTGTGCTATGCAATGAGTATAGAAACACTGGATAATGCCATTGTAGTTCTAGTGTGCAAAATAGTCTTCAGAATAACTGAGACAGCCTTGCTATAGGCTTCATTCAGACTTAACTTAATAGAGAGAGGCTAGTAAAATAAAATCTGAATGACACACTGATAGTATTACCTCAAGGACTGAAAAATGCATGAGCATTCAACAGTCAATCTTACAAACTGAAAATAAAATAGGTAGTTAATGGGTTTGCAGCCTGGGGGATCCATTGTGTAGCCTTGTTCAAATTCCACAGCTTCCCCTCGGCACTGTCTGGGTAAGTGACTTGCTCAAGGTTACCTAACAGACAAATGAGAGCTAAGTGACTCAAACCCTGTACCACAGTAAATAAAGCTCATAGCCTTAGCCCTCTGTGCTAACTGCAAGAACTTATTCACATGGCTTTGGTCACCATACAAATGTCACATGTTTAAACGTTAACAAACTAGTTGACTTGGTACTGAATTTCAGACTTGGTGTTAAGATACAGTGATAGAGGCAGAGGATACCAGGGTAGATATAAAACAGATTTCAACTGAATACTACAGATGAAGATATAACTTGTTGTGGGTATTTATTGGGTAAGGGGAAAAAAAGAGCAGGAACTGACAAGTAAGGTAGGTTCACAAATTAGTCTGCATCTGAGATTTTATTTCAGATACTGAATGCATACTGCTGAAACAGAAGCTCATTTGCAAATTATATCCAGACTGAGGTGGTGTTGCTGCAGACAGAGATGGAGGTGAACATGTGTTGCTACAGATACACAGGGGTCTATACAGACTAACGGTGAAGTGACAATGGCATTTTTCATGCTAGAAGGTACAGGGTTATGCAGTTTAGAACAGAAAAAAATCAGGAAGAAACTTATAGTGCAAGGTGTTTTACCTATGGCCCCAGGTAAAGCAAAATATGTTGCATGAATATTGATAACAGAGAAAATGAAACAGCAGTAATGGTGTTGGGACTTCATGTCAAGGTGAACAGAGATGCTCATGCTAGTGTACATGTATTTGATATGGTCACACATTTGAAATTATGCCTCATCTGGAAGTGTATGCAGGATGACAGGTTATGGAATTCAGAAAAGACTGCAAAGCAGTCCCTCCAAGATGAAATAGAGAATGAAGGGAGCATACTACTAAGGGTGATGGAGCGAAGTGAACATTACAGATAAGACAACCTGAGGAGTAGAAAGGGTGTGATGGGACCAGTGCGTACTTCCTAATACACCATTCTAGACAGGGCTGCTGATTCTCCAGTTTTGGTGCAATTGAGTGGTTGAAAGAAAACTGGATGGGTTCAACCAATCACAGGGAAAGAAAGCTGAGAAGAAACCATGAAAAGCAGAGAATCCATACAAAGCCTTATCATGCATTTTTCCCATTTGGTTTGCTAAAAATTCTGTGGTTGATTTCAGATTTTCTTTGGGATAAAGTGGTAGGATGCACTGTGGGACAGATGAAAAAACAAGGACATAAGAGCAGAAGCCAAAGTAGCTCCAATTGCAGAAAAGGTCAAAGAAAACAGACTATGGTGGATTGGGCATATGCACAAAAAAGATGAAGACAATCTGGTGAAGAAGATTTGGTACAGACAAGAAGAAAGCAAGAGGAAATGAGGACATCCAGCAAAGAGGTGGATGGATTATTTGAGAGAAGACCTACAACAGTCAGGCATGAGCGATGAGTGTCGAAGAAGGCAGAACTGTGGCATTGAATAGAAAGAGTTGGCAACAGTTGACACAACATCCTGGCCCCATGTAGAAAATGGGACAGAAAGGTGGTTGATCATTGATTTCTTTGGGATAAATGACTTGACCCAACCTAGATATGAAGGGTATTACTTAGCCCACTGATCATAGTCAGTGTTATCTGCTTGCCTGCTTTCTGAGATTAGATAAGTGTGATCTGCAGATTAAAGAAAATATACATTAGTCTGAATAGTTGCTTTTTTAAGTGGGATCATTTTCTGTAAGCAGCAAGATGATTGGATATTGTATACTTTTTATATTTGATTTGTTTTAATTGTTCCCAGGTTAGTACAGAGGATTAAGGCTGTGAGATGTTAATAAGTTTCATTCTGTAGTTTAAGATTTGATTCTGTGGGCTTCCGTTTGCCTATCTATTGTGTGACTCTGGCCAAGTTACCATCTTGAGCAGTACTCCCGGACTGTTACTGGGATGGGTCTCAGTAAATCATTCTGGTACCTAACCACAAATGGAAATAATATTAAAAAATAAATACAATGACATCCTCACTAAAGCTGTATGGCTACTATTATTTAGAACTGGAGTGGTTTTATGAATAGGGAACATTGTCATATTTTCATTTTGTTACTGCTTCATACTTATGGTCATGGTGGCTTTATGAAATGGGCCAATATGTCATTTTTTCATTTGTTAGTTATCTGTGAATATTTACTACCAGTGGGAACTGGAAACATTGTGGCACCCTTTTTTTTTGTGGTTGACAATTATGATTAGAGTGGCTTTGTGAATCACTGCTATTTTTAATTGTGCTGATACTTAGGTTTAGAGTGTCTTGCACATTGCAGTCATTATTTATATAATGGGCCAGATTCAGGAAGCCTCCGTGTAAGAGTTATAACTCTTACACGGAGGCTGCAGTTAAACTGTGTGATGTCAGCATGTCATGCATATGCATGAGGTGCATGAGGCATGCTGAATCACACCAGTAACTCTTACACGGTCCGTAAGAGTAGAAGCGTGTCTGTAGGCTAAGCTCTGCAAGTGGACACGCCCGAAAACTATAATGGCTGAAAGTAAACAGCCACGAAAGGCCATGAAAATGTGAATAAACACACTATACAACACATGCCCCGACTGGCCATCAGTGTATAAAGTGAAGAGATGTCATAAAAGTAAATGAAAACCTTTTTTTTTTTTTGTTAAAGCCCGTAAATGTTTGCTACTGTGTGCGCGGGTGTGCTACTAGCAATCACAGTTAGCAGTCAGGGAAAAGGATATAAGAACTAAATATGCAAAGTAAGCCAAGAAATGATAGCTTAGTGGTAGAGTACCCGCCCTATGTGTAGGCAAGCAGGGTTCGAGCCCCTACAACAACCTTTTTTTTATTTTTGTAAATAAGCACTAAAAAGCCCCCAGACAGTATTGTACAAATGTAAATGTATTCCCTTTTGTAAAATGGAATGAAACAGAGCATATATTTTGAAGTAACATAAGAATGAAAATAGTCAGAAATGTACTGATAGCTAAGCTGCCGTGAGACAGAGTGCCCGTAGCCGAGTAGTGTTTAAAAAGCTGCAAACTGTGTGCCCGTTGCCAAGCAGCGGATAAACAGGCTGAAACTGTGTGCAATTAGCTGAACATGTGTGTCACTAGCCAATTACGATTTATCCCAGCGCACCGCTTTGCGCCGCCTCCACAAGCTAACTGCCAGTGCAGACGAAATGCTTAGTGTGCCACTAAGCAAAGCAGA
>NC_056735.1:568375664-568400664 GCF_019279795.1 Protopterus annectens
GCCGAGATGGTTTGAGACGTGTTAGCTGTCTCTTACACGGAGATTTGGGCTGTTGCTGAATCAGGAGGCTTACACGGAGGCTTACACTACTCTTGAACTCCGTGTAAGCCTTCCTGAATCTGGCCCGATGTGTTTAGTGGAAAAACTGCAGATGAAAAATGGAACATTTTGAAAGAGAAATTGTATGAGTTCAAAAATCAAAAACTTGTGTAACATCAGGATCTAGTCTTACAACGCCAGGGGATATATTTCCATAAGAACAAGATACCTGATTTAGGTGAGAGACAAAAAATATAAGAAGTTGAAGAAACATCAAACTACAACTTTGAAAACTTTAAATAAACTAGCTGGACAAACAAATTAAGCATAGTGTGAGACAAGATCAAGAAAGATTGTAAGAAAATGTATATAAAGATATTGAGCATAAAAGAAAACCTATTTAGAGATACATAAGATGTGAAAGGAGTAAAGACATACAATTTGAAAAAATGTGTGTAGATTCTAACATTTTTTCTCAGACAGAACAGATTTTAGATATATTTCCAAAATCTTATACAAAACAGTTTGGCTCCACGAAGGGGAGTGATAAATTGTCCTAGTGACATCCTGCAGAAACTGGAATCAAATTAGATAATATTGAAAAAGAACAGCACAAACTAGATCCAAGTAAAGCACAGGTAGGAGACAGAATTAATAATAATGACCTGAGAACAATTCAGCAAGAACTTACAGAACAATTATGGCAGAAGAACAAAAGGGCAATAAAAGAAAGTCATGTGGAACCAAGAATCATTTGTTGTTAAAGTCATAGTGGAGAACTGTAAAAATGGGAAGAGTCTAAGTATGGCATGGATTGACTATAAATAAGCATTTGATAGTATCCCACATTCATGGATAAAAGAGTGCTTAAAAATGTATGATACACCCAACACTGATCGACTACATTACACTGACCATGAAACAGTGGCAGACCACTTTGCAATTAAGCCATGATGAAGGACAAATTATTATTCCAGGCATAGAAATGCAAAGGGGGATATTCCATGGTGACCCTCTGTCACCGCTGTTATTCTGCCTTGCCCTTAACCCATTAAGCTGTCTACTTAAACAGCTTAGGCCATGGCTATAATTTGGCTCCTAGAAAACAAAGTGTAAAGAGTTATCATCTTCTCTTTGGTGATGATTTAAAACTGTATAGCTCATCAGATGAGGAACTGATAGCACAGCTACAATTTTTCAAAATTTTTTCAAATGATATAAGAATGTAATTTGGTCTTGATAAATGTGCAAAAGCAACCTTTAAAGCAGGAAAACTGCAGCACCAAGAAAACATCAGTTTGGGATAAGAATGTGATATAAAAGAACTTGAGCAAGAAGGAGGGTATAAATATTAATAAGTATTAATAAAACTTAATAAGGAATACTTTAGAAGACTTAAATTAATCCTGAAAACAGCGTTGACATCTAGGAACAAAATCCAAGCTATAAACCAATTTGCTCTTCCTGTCCTAACTTGCAGTTTTGGAGTGACTGACTGGCCCCAAAATGTGTTGGATAGATTAGATAGGAAAACAAGAAGGATGCTTTATGCTCACCAAATGATTTATAAAATTCAGTGCATACCAAGAGTATACATTCCCCATTCCAAAGGAGGGATAGGCCTCCTTGAAATTGATTACATGTATACATCTGCAATCGTGGGACTCCACACATATCTACTGACCTCACAAGACCCAAATGTAGTGAAAATAAATAAATAAATCTAAAATGACTTCTCTGCTTAATCTAGCAGAAGCAGATTGGGGTCAAGCAGGAATGGAAATCAAACTAGAAGTAGATAAAAATCAGGCAGAAACTGAATGTACCAAAAAACAAAAGAAAGAATATAAGGTGAAGGATCAGATGAGAAGGCAAGAAATGTGGAAAATGCATAAATATAGTTGCAAGTATAGAAAACTTCTGGAAGAATCTCATATTGATCAGGAATGGTTAATGAGAGGCAATTTCAAACCAAGAGATGAAAGGGTAATATCAGTGGCCAAAGATAGTGGACTACAAACACGCTGGTTTACAAAGTCCATTGAACTTATGGGAGAAACAGACAAATGTAAGTTTTGTAAAACTGAATTGGAAACAGTTGCACACCTCATTGCTGGTTGTGACATACTAATGGCAGGAGTTCTGTATACTAAAAGGCATAATAACAAGCAACAAAGACCTCTGAAGCTGAAACGCAAGCAAACACAAATCACAACCAGTGTGTCACATAGTTCACAACACCAGTGTGCCACCCAGCAACAGCCCCTAAGGCAAGACAATGTACCTAACACTTTAGTCATAGGTGACTCTATAGCCCGGCACACTGATGTCCCTCTCACCAGGTTGAATAAGGAGAAAATTACAGTCAGCTGCCTGTCGGGTGCCAGGATCCGCCACATAACACATACACTCAAGTCACTCCACAACAAGTACAAATATGACCCTGTCATTGTCCATGTTGGAGTGAATGACTTGAGACGCACTCCTGGACTACATGAAAAGAGACATGGAAGAGCTCTCGGATCATGTGGCCCAGGCAGGTATGACCCTAGCCCTGAGTAGCATCCTGCCTTCGCCCAGAATGATACCACAATATAAGGATAAAATGATTGACTTCAACAATTGGCTAAGCTTATGGTGTCATTCAAAGGGGATCCAGTACCTGTCTGCCTAGGATGACATGATTGACAGACCACGATGCTTTGCCAGAGATGGTCTGCACCTGTCGCCCCTGGGATTCAGGTTACTGGCTAAGGCTCTTGCCACCCCTATAGTGCCTTTTTTAGGCAAACTTCAAAGGACAAAACCACCACCGTAACAGGTACAAGCATGCAAAATCTGAAGGTAATGCTACTCAATGCTAGAAGTCTAAACCTCAAAATGCACTCTCTCGAGGCACTCCTAAAAATGGAGAACATCGATATCTGTGCAGTAACTGAGACCTGGTTCAAGGCTCCAGAGAGCACCCCTGCAATACCAGGCTACAACTCTTACCACACTTTTCGGCCACCAAACCAGAACCGAAACACTAAAGGTGGAGGAGTGTCAATATTCACTAAGGATATTCACACCACCAGGCTAGTTAGCCAACACAATGTGTCTGAAATTCTCCAAGTGCAACTAACACTAGGTAAGACTGCAATCCAAATTGTAGCTTGCTACAGATCTCCCACCATACCCCAAGATTCTCACTACACCTTTCTAAACATACTGGAAAATATTAAGATAGAACCAAACACCCTAATACTGGGTGATTTTAACTATCCTGCCATTAACTGGGAAAACTACTCATGTCCCAACACCTTTAAGAACGGTTCTTGGAATTCATAAATTCCAACGCCCTGGATCAACTAATCCATAGTCCCACCAGGGGCTCCAATATCCTAGACCTGGTCATTACCAACATGGGAAATCAATGCTCCATACCTATGGTCACCCCTCGTTAGTCAGGTCTGACCATAAGCTAATCACCCTTAACATCCACATCCCACCCCCACCCCCAGTAAAGAAACCACCATAAAAAACTACTCCAAAGCCAACTTCATGCTACTCAAGTCAGAAGTGACAAACTTCATGACACCCATGCAGACGGGAACTGAAAGTTCAACTGCTGAATCCTACACTAAGGCACTGTACGAGCACATCCACTCATGCATGAATCGTGCCATCCCAAATAGAACCAAAATGCTCTCATCCAAAAAAAGGAAGCCAATCTGGTGGTCCCCTGCCATAAACAAACTTTACAACAAAAGGAAGAAACTTTTGCAGAAAAGAAGAAAATCCCAGGATGCAAAAAACTCCCTTACTAGCCTCAGTAAATAACTGAGATGCCTCATAAAATCCTCCAAAGCTAGTTACGAAAATGAAATTGCCAAAGATTCCAAAGACAACCACAAAGCATTCTATAACTATGTCAAGAATCTAAATGGCAATGCTCAGATCTGCTCTGAGCTAAAACAGAATGGCATTAAATATATTGATCTGAAGGATATTGCCAATATCCTGGCAGATCGATTCAGTGCCAACTTCACCCCCCTCTCACCCCCTAAATGGCCCATCTCAATACCGGAAGATTGCCAAATTCCAGTAATAACGGCCACACAGGTACAAAACGCACTCTCTAAAGCCAAGAATACAGCATCCATGGGACCAGATGACATCCCGGGCTGTGTACTACATGAACTACAATATGAACTGGCACCTCACCTAAGTGTCATGTTTAATCATAGCCTCACCTCAGGTTTCGTGCCCACTGAGTGGCTCAGAGCTACAGTTATCCCATTCCACAAGGGGGGATCCACCTTGGATCCCGGAAACTACCATCCCATCAGTCTGACAAGCCTTATCTGTAAGGCCATGGAGCGTATTATCATGGAACTTATAAACAAAGACATTGGCAACCTTCAAACACTGGACGCCACCCAGTTTGGGTTGGTGAAGGGCCGATCTTGTCTCCTGAACCTGACTGACTTCTTTGAATCAGTCTCCAGAGCCATGGACAAGGGTAAGGTGGTCCACACAGCCTATCTAGACCTTGCCAAGGCCTTTGACACCATCCCTCACTCTGGAATCATAGATAAACTTACTAAGTTGGGCATTAATCCCTATGTCACCCAATGGGTTGCTAAATGGCTTACTGATAGAACCCACACTGTAAAAGTAGCCGACTCCAAATCCAGCTCCAGACAAGTGACAAGTGGAGTACCTCAGGGTTCAGTCCTGGGGCCGCTCTTGTTTGGCATCTACTTCTCTGAAGTACAGGTCAACACTAAGGGACTCTGGCTAACAAAGTTTGCAGATGACTGCAAACTGGGAGCCATTATTGAATCCCCAAATGATGTGGATACTCTACAAAAGGGCCTTACAAAAACAGATGCTTGGTGCCAGAGCCATGGGCTCAAGCTCAATGCCAAGAAATGTATTGCTATCCCCTTTGGGAAAAACATGTATCCATGAATTACCATATAGGTGGCAGTACACTAAACACAGAAAGTGTGATAAGAGACTTAGGGACACAGGTGGACAGTGGTCTCACCTTCAATAACCACATCGCCACAACAGTCAGGAAATCCTTCTATGTGGCACACCTCATCATGAAGGGCTTTTCATCCAGAAAAAAGGAGGTCATTGTCCCACTGTACTCATCCCTCATTAGACCCATTATAGAATACAACGCCCCATTTGGTATGTACCTCTCAAGACATCTGCAACAACTGGAAAGGCCTCAGAAATACCTCACTAAAAGAATCACAGGCCTAAAGCAGATACCCTATGCTGACCGCCTTAAAAAACTCCAGCTATACTCTGTTGCATATCCTCTACTCAGAGGCGATCTCTGCTTAACATACAAGGCCATGTCAAACCCAGAGCTGTTGGACATGCTACACTTAAAGAAATCCCAATCCCTCAGAGCTACGCTCCAGGGATCTAAACCTTGTCATCACAATAAACAAAACATGCTGGAGGGATAGGTTCCTGACCCAGAGACTCCCCAGACTCTGGAATAGATTGCCCATACATGTCAAGCAGAGTGCCTCTTTGGACCTCTTCAAGAGGAACCTTGACGATTGGATGGGAGAAAGGAAATTCACCCCAGGGATCACGTCAGTCGCCCTGCTAGACATGGGTCCAGGAAAGTAAATAATGTGGGAAGAAATAGCCAGGGAATTGTTATGGCTAGGCTTGTATAGGCCTTAGGGCTGATAGCCTAGTACCAACCTATGAACCTATGAAGAATGTTGCACTAGTGATTGTACAAATATTATAGTATTGAAGTGGCTGAAAAACACAGGAAATATGAACCACAGAGCATCATAGAAAATTATGAAGTCTATATCACATGGGATCACCCATTACGAACAGTTCAAAAGACAGATGCCTGAAAACCGGATATAATGGTCCATGATAAGAAGACAAAAGTAGCATTGATCATTGAAATTGCCACGCCCAGTGACTACCATGTGTTGTGTACAGAGAGATACAGAGTCATAAAATATCAGGATTTGAAAGCAGAAATGAGAGCAATGTGGAAGAAAGACATTCAGACAGTTCCAATAGTAGTAGGAGCAATGGAGCTTATAAAAAAGAATCTACAATCATATTTAGATATGTTACCAATACATGTAACCCCATACAAACTGCAGAAAGATTCATTACTGGGTACATTGCAGGTGCCGTGAAGAGCACATCTGGCTGACATCAAAAATTGAAACAATACTAATTTCATGATCTTTAATCATACGTTGACTTAGGAATGGTGTCCATTCCTGTCAAGGTATTAGAAAACCAAAAGACTTGGAGAAATTAAAAAAAGAGAGACACCACTATATCTATTATTTACCAGGTCATATAAATATGGGAAGATGCCTCAAGACTGGAGACATGTACTTATTAAACCTGTCTTTAAGAGAAAGGGGATTAGGACAAATGCAGATTCATATAGACCCTTAAGTCTGCTTTCATGTTGTGGAAAAATAATGGAGAAGGTAATATTGGAAAAGTTATTGTCAAAACTGAATAGGTTGGGGCTTGAAACCATATATCAGCATACATATGCTGAAAATAGACCTAGTACCACAAGCTTTAAAGGGCTTGTTGCTTTGGAACACTACATGAGTTTCATGATTTTTGGAAATTATTGTGACTGAGCTCATCAACAAAATTACACTTACAAAGAACACTAGTTTCTCTGTTTTTTTATTTTTTTTTCAAGACTCATGGTGGTGAGGTTGGAATTAGACAGATACCTGTGATTGTTCATTTTTTTTAATCATATGACTGTCTCTCTTTCTGAGCCATCTGTTGGATACTATCAAGCCATTTGCCAGAGAGAGTTCTAGAATGGCTTTTCCTTCTTTATTCCTTTTGACACAACAATGTGGATCCAAGCAGTCCTTATATCTTCTGTCTGCCCCAATATGTGCATTCAAGTCATCCATTATCAACAGCAGTTCATGTTGTCCTGCTTTATCTAGAAGATCCTGCAGCTGCTGCCTGAATGCACTCTTTTCCTCCCTATCACAACTCTGCAGTTGGGCATAGGCTGAGATTATGACTACTGCCCTCTCATCACACTGGAGTCTGATTGCCATGAGAATGTCACTAATTCTAATGACATCCTTTACTGCCTTCTACAGCCTTTCTCTCAACACAATTCTGACACCATTTTAGCTTGTCCTCTTCCTGAGCAGTAGACTCTGTATCCCAATCCAAGTGGCTTTGCTGCATTACCCTTCCATCTTGGATCTTGGATACAAAGGATGTTCTGCTTCCTATGTACCATCATGTCATCCACTTCCAAGCTACATCCTGTCATTGAACATACACTGAGTGTAGCTCATTCTTGGTTCATGTTTGGCAGATTGATGGATTGGCTTTATGTCCAACTTTCACTCAACTGAGCTATCCCACCAGCTGGGCAACTGGATGCCAGCTTTATTGCAGGCACACACTGGCCAATAGGGGCACATACACCCCTCTCACCATTAGCATAGATCCCTGGCATGCATAGGCTGGAGTAGGCCAGATTCTCATCCCTCTTATTCATGCCCATTTGATGATTTGACCAAATCACCTACAGCCATATTTTACACCATTGAGGGCAACATGAGCGAATCACCTAGAGCCATATTTTACACAGTCAAGTGGCTAGCCCTGCCACAGTGCACAGGTGATCCATGTTCTCCTGTCTTGAGGATACTGCTCACCATAGTAGATGCCCGAAGTGCTTGGTCTATGTAACTCTTCCCACTATAGGGAACCATCTGCACTGCTGCCCAAAGCTCCATTCATTGGTGAGTTTGAGATTGAAACACCATGTTTTTCAGAGGTGGGAGGAACCCACAGAGACACAATGAGACTAAGCAAACTCTAAACAGGCATTGAATAGAGATCAGGATCGAACCTTGTACCTTGTGCATGGGAGGCAAAGACCTTAACCATTATGGCAACTGGTCTCTAACTTACATACATATATACAAATACTTCAGTCATGGGTGATAATGCCTTTCTAGCCTGCCAATATACCAATACAATGGTGTATTGAAACCATGCATTGGACAAATCCAAATTACAATGTGGGATGGAAATCCCTACAGTCATATATAGTTCCTCGAACCTTTGAGTCAATCTAATGTAGTTCTTCAATGGATATATTAACAAAATGTTGTTAATCAATTTTCAGTTGTTTCATATGACTTATAGTAAACTAGAGACTATTGATAACATACCTAATACTTTTAAAACCTTAATTAACACATTCATCTTGTTAAAACATTGGATTTTTGTAGCTATCAGTATTAAAGTTACACTTGAGCTCATACTCCCACCAAAGGCATGCATAGTAGACGGCTGGTGAATTAACAGGATAAGAACGTGGCCTAACTGTATAACTGGAACCATAACTTTGGCTGTAAAACATATGACAGAACAGTATAATTTATGCTCCAATCACTGATTGTATGTATATAGAGTGACAAACCACAGAAACACTTATGCTGCAGCAGAATCTCAGGAAACAAGTTACCTGAGAGTTTTCATTTTTATTCACAACATGTCATCAGATTCTCATGAAAAAAGCTTAAGCAACTTGGCTCCTGACATTTCATTGCAATATACGTATGTTTGTGGTTAGATATTGTGGTTTCCTATATACTTTGACAGGATTTTAGAAATGCTTTTTGCTATATATTGGATAAATGAAGAACTTCCTATTGCTCCATTTAAAGTAAAACCAATTTGCGGTGAAACACAAATCTGAACCCTGATAGCACCTCTAACTACTATTCAGACAAGAATATATGACTCTAAATGAGTTGCTCAATAGCATATATTCTGCTCAGTAGTATATACATTGCCCAAGACATGACAAGCTTTCTTTTTGAAGCGTAATGGTCCTCTATGACAGCATGAGACCTTACAGAGCAAAACAGCAGAATTATAATTCTACACAATTTATTTGATTACACCAACATTGCCTTGCTGGCAAACCTTTGCAAGAAAGTTTTTGCACGGAGCTTTCTGGCACCCATACAGATGGCAAAAATGATGCCTTAATTAGCTAATTCTAACTATTAGATGTCTCACAACCTGTTGTAGACAACTGGGTATGGGTGTTTCTTTACTGCCCAAAAATATGATTGTTTTACTACAAATACATTTATATAGATATTATGGTTTGGGAATTTTACCCTAACATGCAACTAAAGTTGTTTAAATCTCTGGCAATGTTAGAAGCAAGCTTTATTATAGTCGGTCCTAGTGGCAGTAAGAAAGTATCATCCATCTTTAAAATTGCTTGTTTTAACTGCATGTGATGAATGGGCATCTATTTTGAATAAGATTTATATTAAGCAGCTGGTCAACATGAAAATGAGATAACCACACCAACAAATCTCTTGAATTTTAGTTGAAGGTGTGAAAAGCACTAGACAGTGTTCAAGAAAATGTGAATCTTACATTCTGTTGTGGAAAGTGAACTGAAGCTGCTAAATACATGTTTATGAATTGTACAAATGTTTGTAGTAATATTGATCTTTTAATAAAGTGTGTCATTGCCCATTTAAAAATTCATCTGTTCCGTGATGCACTGCAAATGTTGACTTGGGTGAGTAACTAGGTGTGAGATATTGAAGTGCTAACATTGTTTATGCTGTGCTGCCATGTTGTTTATTATACAGTAACTTGTTTACCAAAACCTACATAGAATTCTGACATTTCTGAGATGATCATCACTAGAAACAGTCTCTATTTCATAGCACCATCTGATATAGTGCTAGAACCAGGATATTCTCAATGAAAGAAAACTGAGAAAGGTTTCACAGGTTACAAACCATGCCATATCATGCTGAGTGACTGAAAAATGCTCAGATATAGCTGCTGTTACAGAAAACCACCTTTCTATTTGCCATAACAAAGTTTAACCCATCAGAGCCATTTAACTTCTCAAAACCATTTTACTGGCTTGCATGAAGACAATGCTATTGACATGATTTCATTTACCAATTAATTTACAAAATGAGTCAGAACATATCCAGATGTACATGCTTTTGAATGCTATGGCCAGAGAGGTCAAGACAATATACAGCTAATTTGCATTTACAGAGGGCCAAAGAGTTACATATGAGTCATTATTAGTAAACTCAATATTTTGTGCGTAAAAGAAATATAAAACTTGAGAAGATGTTTTCACAGATGTGCATAAGCAATGGGCTGGAGTTTGGAAGTGCTTTTGGAGTGGTAGAGCATTGTCGATTTAATGACACTAAAGATGAGCAAAAAAGAGATAGGATGTCATTTGGGATGGCTGATCTGTAGGTTTCACAAAAGTTGTGGCTTGAAGTTAATGTAACTTTAGAAAAAGTGATACAAATAGTCAGAGTGGTTGAATTGCTGCAAAGGCAATATGCTGATCAAAACTTGCTAAATGATATGTGTGGCATAAAATGCAAAGTTAATAGCAAGTTCCATAAAAGTCATAATGTAAAAGATCCTAACAGATCCTTGGGATTCATAAATGCCATGTCCGTGATCATGGTCAAGCCAACATTGTTTACTTTGCATGCATGATGAATCCCTAGACATATTACCTTTGCATACGACCAAGCCTCACATCACAGTTGCAACTCAGACCTGTAGTAAGTTCATGGCAAACCACTCCCCAGCCACACTAAAGTGCAAGCGGCTGAGGTGTTCATTGTTTATGCACAAGGACCCCCAGTAGCTGGTATGAGTACATACACATGGGTGTAGAATGTTGATGTGATCAGCAGCAACATGCATATAAATATAAATATGCATACACAGAGAGACAGAGAAAGAGAGAAATGTCTAATGGAAGGGTAAGTACAAGTGATGGCTGAAGGTGGAGTAGAGATTATACTTTAGCTACAGAATCTACAGAGATGCTAAACATAAAATGGTATGGGAGTAGCAGAACACAGCTGTCAGAAAAGCAGAGCAAAGAAGGTGCTATGATAAATCTACACTGGAGAAGATGGATACAATAAAGTCAGATGACGGTCCAACCAGCACCAGTACTGACAACATCAGAATGCTATCAATGGACCTATACTAGACTGTGAAGGCCATTTAAAAGGAATATTATAATACCCTGTGATGAGTCACTACATTAGTTCAGTCCACATATCAGTATATCCACAGTTTACTGGCAAGGTGAGCCACTGCAGCAGTTATTGGAGAAAAGTTATAAAACTCACATAAGAAGATAGGTCGCTAAAGAATTGAGCCCATAACTTTCCTACTGGATGTCATCATAGCAGGGCATTAGCAAGGGGAGCCACTGCAGCATTCAAAGTAAAGAGGCCCAAAAATAGGCATGTCATGGAAATGTAGCATATAAGTAATCTGCAAACTTAATAAATTGTACAACAACATACAACTTCAGAGGATTTGAACCCCCACCTCCAATCTTGTCCATTCACACAATAAAATAATTTAACATTAGTACACTACGCTATTTAAGAAGTTGGAATAATGGCAGTAGATGTACTTTATTTCAGACTGGTATGCACAATGAGGTTTAAATGATTTTCATGAATGAGTAGCATATGCCAAGGAGTTTTCATCATTTTTACCATAAGACAATGAGTGTTTTTTCTCTGTGCTTATATAAGACCACCTACATTGTTGTCTGACATCTATCACTCAATATAAAGCACAGAAAGATGATTTTGAATTATATGCACTTTCTCAATAAGTGTGTGGTATGTCTATCTATTTTTTGACTATATCATAGTTTGGGAATTGGAATACAGGACAGACAGAGACGAAAAGTCAAAGCAAACAGAGAGTACAATACAAGGTGAGCAAATACAGAATGAAAAAAATGGAGGTGGGATAGAAACCCATATCTCCTAACCTTGTAGCTCAACAATGACAAGAAAATTTATAAATAAATTAAGTAAGAAAGTGCCAATCTCTGCTGTATAATTCATGCATTAATTATATGAATATTTACTTTCAGGGGAATTGAGCCACTACCTATGCCATTTACATTCTCTAGACCAAGGTATTAGCAATGCACATCATGAAAGCACTCACAGAGAAGGAGATAGAAAAATACATTTCAGGGGAATGGAGCACATGATAGCAAGGCAACAAAAGTAAATCAAAATGGGTACCCCTGTCTTTGGCAATGACATTCTCTAGACCAGTGCATTAATAAGTGAAGCCACAGAAGAACTTCTACTATAGAGGTCTGAAAACATGCATTTCTGGGAAATGTCAGAACAGTGTTGAAGACTAACAACTGAGCATTGGAAAACAACATACCAACCATCAGGGGATTAAAACCATTCTACCAGTGTATTTTTGATGCAGTCATCACTGCATAAGTAGACTAAGCCATGGAAGCTGCCACATACATGTATTATGTTTACCTTAGTTCATATTTGCATGGTTCATTGCATGGTTCATTATTACCACATGATACAGGTTTATTTTGTATAGTGCTACAAGGCACACCTCCATGGATTTTAACCACTGCCTCCCTGCCTAAATCAGAGCCATAACTGGCTCATCTAGTAGAATGCCTTTCCCCAAGCTGGTATCCCACTCCCTCCCTGCCAAAAATCCATTCCATACCTCTGTCTCCTCATCTCCTCAGCTCTTCAAACATAAAAAAGAATTCCATGCTCCTGCAGTATGGCACTCAAAGTCAAATCCCCATTCCACTCAGCTCTTCAGTTGAAAATCAGAAAAAAGGACTTCTTCTACTTTTGAACTGTAGCATGCCATGACTACATGCATGACCATCAGCTTGCTATAGCTGCTTGACCAGTCAAGAAGAGGTGAAGTGGTTTTCTGAGCCAGCATTCAGAAGTGATGGTACAGGTAATAATCAGAATCTAGGAATTTCACAGTTCCTGATCATGCCCCCAAAACACTTGCATGTGAGACAGTTGCCTCTTTTACCCTACCAGTACTATCATTGTTACCCAACTGATATTGTCTCAATCAGTGCATTACCAAGCAAAGCCTCAGAAAAACATACAGTGAAGGGATCAGAAAACATGCATTTCAAGGGAATGTTAGAACACTGTGGAAGACTTCAAAATGAACGCTGATAAATAAAACTTAACAGTCAGGGGATAAAAACATTCCCCTTAGTATATTGACAATTCACAAATCACTTCCTGAGTACAATGAGGCACAGAAGCTGTTACACTGAAATTATTAACTTTACCTTGTTTCAGTATTGCTTGGTGATGCACATCAAAGGTCAGCTCAGTTATACATTACATGCCAAGGTCTTAGCATATTCAATGGATTTTTCTCTGTTTTTTCCAAAAACTGTCATTTCTATGTGCATATCTATGGACAACAAAGGTGATCTCTGCCACTTGTCATGCAAAATATGACCATATATAGTTGATTTTTGTTGTCTCGTAAACCTTTTTTTGGGCACATATGTGGTGTGATAAGGTATTTTTTATAAGATTAAAGGATGTAAAGGGTATAGGACAGAGACAAAAAATGGCAGCAGTCTGACAGGATGACAAAATGTGGTGAGATAAGGACTGAGATGGGTGTAGAAGACAGATGCTTATTAATGACTATGAACCCATTTCTTTCAAACTGATATAACATGTAGCAGTATATTAGCAAGAGCAGTCATTGAAGCCATCCATCTGTTAGAGACATTTAGAAAGACATAGATCTGAAATATGCAGCACATTTACAGTGTGGATAACAATGTAAAACAGCCACTCAGTTATGGGCATGTGTGTGCTGTGTGTATTTTTGAACCACGTTAAAGGCTGGAAATGGGAATATGGAGCCAAAATTAAAAGGGAAAGCACACAGAGAGTAGCATACAAGGTGAGCTAAGAAGGAAAGAGCTGTTTGGAGGTGGGTCAGTAACATATCTCACAACTTCTTAACACAACAATGCTAGATGACTCCATGATTACTTCTGCATGACAAAATGTACACACCAATGACAAGAATTTTTCATTTTGGGGAAAGGAGCACAGTTACCAAGACACGATTATTATACCTGAATGGCTTTAAAACAACCCCTGAGTCACTCACATTTTCCACAAAAGAGCATTAGCCAGGTATGGTTCATAATCATAAGTAGAGAAGGTGTTGGTAAAACAAGCAGAACATAGGATAGCAATATCAGAGAAATATAGCTGAATACACTTCAATCCATGCCTGTGCCACTCGTATCCTCTGAACCAGAACATTAAGCAAGTATGCCACTCACATGAAAGGTGTAAAATAAAGAAAGCACTTCTGGGGAATGCTGTGTGGTTTTTAAAATGAAAATGTAATATTGCAAAAGTGCATTCCACTCTCAAGGAATTAGAACCCAACAGCCAATGTACTGAGAACTGGCTCATCACATTGTCATAGAAGCCTTCACAGTAAAATTATTAACTTTATGGTATTTCAGTATTTCTTAGTGACGCACGTGTGCTCAGCTCATTTGTGAGACCAATGGAAAGATCTTAGCATGTTTGAAGGCTGTGTCCTTCATTTTTTGCTATAGGACAGGAATTATCATTTCTGTGTGGTTTTACATGACCAGTGACATTGCTCTATGCCAGCTGTAGCACAACGTATGACTTCATAAAGATTAGTTAGGTACTTAGTTAGTTAGTTATTGGGGGGCTTGGTTCAGTGTGTTTACTTGTTTTTTTAACAGATTAAAGGTAGGAAATGGGAGTATAGGACAGCAATGAAAAGGGTAAGTAAGGATAGGGTAGAATACAAGGGGGCAAATAAGGAATGAGGAGGATGGAGGTAGGATAGGAGCATACCTCTCATTTTCTTTGCTGAATAATAGTTGTGAATTACAATATTCTTAATTATTTACTGCCTGACATCCAAAATGATTTGTAAGAAAAGTACACCTTTTATGATGAATCAGTGGATCCATTTATGTCTACATTAACTGAAGGTTTGTGAAGGCCAAAGGTATGGGTCGGAGTATTTCTTGTGGGACAGATGCCCTTTTTATTTTAGTTTATGTTATTGTATTTTACTTTTTGAAAAGGAAATGTTGGAAAATAAAATTAGTGAAGCAAGAGGTGGGTAAGGGGGAAGGTATGCTGCAAGGGAAGACAGACATAACTGACAGGGTGTGGTATAACACAATGAAGGTGGTAGGACACAAAACTGAAGATGCCATCAGACAAACAAACAGATTAAAATGGTAAAGGGAGAATTGAACAACATACAAGGGTGGTTATAGACACAAAGGAAGGAGAACACCAGGTTTGAAGATAGGATTGGATGTTTAGATATTAAGTCTTTGCCAGCTTCCACATAGTGGGAGATTACTCCTCACCCTGGGAGGCATCACCACTGGGCCCTGTCACAGAAGTTGGAGTCAGTGCTGGGAAGGGATACACTCCAACAGCTCACTGGAGTATGGTCTCTCTATACAGGCATCAAACCTCCTGTCTAGTATCTTCCCCCATAAGTACTGCCAGGTCCTGATGGGTGACAATATTGCTGCATCCTCATGCATTGCTACCACCAAGTACCAGTGTACCAGCTGTGGTGCAGGGCTACCTGATACAGGTGGTGCAAGTAGGGCAGGAGGTGTGGAGGCAACTCTTTTAGGCTGGGTCCCAGATATGCTACATACCTCTGGTGGTGGTGTTGGCACTTGTGATGTCACCTCTTGGGTTGGGGGATGACAGGTCATTCCAGTCTGGTTGGTCCAGGGCACTATGCTGCTGTATATACTAGTAACATAAATGTAAACATATAAAAAATGAATAAAAGACAAAAGATAGGGACAAAGTGTGTGGGGAGAGACATACAAAAAGAATGAAATTACATTCTTAACTGGGTCTGTGTTCAGTCATCGAACGAAAAAGCATTGAACATGCAATTCATTGAGCCGTTCGAGTAAGATCACATTATGTCACGGATCAGGAAATTTGCCCTTTCCCCACTGTATTGCAATCTCTGAGTTGGTATATATAATTAACAGGGAGTGTGGGGTGTGGGAGGTGCAAGCACATGAAGAGTTTCGCTGAACAACAATTTTGATGTAATGCCATTCAGTGATTTTTTCCGTTCAATGATTAAACATAGACCCTTCTTAA
Source organism: Protopterus annectens (assembly GCF_019279795.1). NCBI lineage: Eukaryota > Metazoa > Chordata > Ceratodontiformes > Protopteridae > Protopterus > Protopterus annectens. The sequence continues at coordinate 568,391,789 of NC_056735.1, forward strand.
CTAGTTCTTCATACTCATAATACAATGAAATAAAATAATATGACCTCCACAGTTATTTTAAAGGGACAGTTCCAGAGATTTTTTGTTTTTTTTTTCTGGTCTTTGTTTACATTTTTAGTCTAGCTTTCTGAGTATGCCCCAGCTTTGGCTGTGGGGGTTGTGGGAAGGGTGCTTACAGGAGGTTTCAATGATCTTAGTAAATTCCATTCCAAATTGCAGTTGTACTCACCACAGCTCTCAATGAGTCATTCATTAGTTTCACCTGTAATTTTTATCCTCAAAGAAAAGTAGTCTTTCAGGAATTGTATTACCTTGCAGGAAAGCATATGAGCAAGGCAAAGTTAAAATGTTAGTTAACAGTGTTTTCTGGTCATTTAATTTCATATTTTACTTTGGGTGAATTTCTGAATGCTAGCTAAGTGCTATATGATGTCATGCATGACCGCCACTTGCTCTGTTAAAGCAACAGAATGATGCAAGTTTCAAGCAGTAGTAGAAGCAGGTTTTTTTTTTTTTTTTTTTTTTTTATGTTTTGCTTTTTCATCTCTGATACTAGTCAAGTGCAATGGTTTTCTGACCTGCTGTAAAAAAAAAAAACATGAGTGACGCAATCTATAGAATCATTTTAAACAAAGAAGTCCAAAACTTACAGTCACAGTGGCGGCTGTACAGTATGGCAACCTGTGATAGCTTTACATAGTAATTCCAAGATTGCTTTACTACAGAGTAAGGGGAATACGTCAAGAGACTGCTAAGAATTAGTATGAATTCACTAAACTGTACTGTTTTGACTATACCGCTCACAGTTACGATATGCAGAATAAATAAATGAAATAAAGAGCTGCACAATTAAGATAAGCTTTATCACAAGTTCATAAAAACTAAACAGACTCTTTTCTAACCACGTTTACCACAAACACACACAAAAATATAATAACCTTATTGTTTCCCAGTGATTGGGGACTGGAAGCTTTGACAGGAACTGAATATTGTTAATTGTGTCCAGCGGAGGGAATGAAAACTCGGCTGCATAAAGTAAATTGAAACCAGGAGTAGGGTTAATGATGATGTGGTTCGTGGGTGGTGACAACTGGGAGGTATCAGGTCAAGTTTCTCTGAGTCAGAATTTTAGTCTCTGGGATTGTCCCTTTAATGTATTAAGTATTTAATTTAAAATGTTATTACTTTAACTATTTAACAGTTAAAATTATGCCAAGACAACAGATTATTTTTTTATTTTAAGAGGGATTGAGCCCACAGCCATCCTAATAATATCTGTGCTTATAGACTTAACATGATGAGGCACTTCTCTAGCTATACAGGGGCAGCATGAGAAGGAAATGTCTAACCTCACACAATCACACTAATTGCAGTAAGGAATGCCAGTGCTGACAATACTGTCCTGATGTATAAATGTCACTTAACATTATTTTCATTCGCTGTCACTATGCAAACAGACACATACTTCAAAACAGCAGCTATACTTATCCTGGTGTTCTCTTAAGTGCTTTTGTGTGTTACTAGGGATCTCCCTGTTCCTTTCAGTCTCTGCAGGGACTGAAGATAAAGAAAGAGAAAAATAAAAAGATGCATGGTGCCATGCTTTGGCAGGGTGTATAGACAGGAAAATTATGTAATACTTACAGTGCAGAGGTGGTGCTTTACCATAATTTCATCCTCTCATCGGCCAAGGAGGTTAGGCTTGCAGTGCCTCAGGTCACTATACTGGTGATGGCACTGTTCTTTGTTGTATAGGATACCAGTAGTATAGATGAACGCCTTGGCCAAACTACTCCGGGCATCAGCCTTGTACTATGACCTGCTATATCCCACATTCAGGAGTCTGTTGAGGATGTTCACTCCTTCTCACACAACTTCTATGCTCTAAAAGGAGGACTACCCTCAACTTCTCCAGCCATAATAGTCTCACCTTCAAAGATCTCAGGAAAAATGGCAGACAATTGTCTCCCAAAGGAATGGCTTCTCAGATGTTTCAGCTTAAGTGCAATGATGAGCACTGATTGGAACCTTATTTTCGCAATGGATACAAAAATAATAAAGTGCAGGTATAGTATGACTATGGTTCTAGTGGCAGTTTAATGTGTGAAACATGGCAGTCTTCCACCCCTGTGGTTGCTATTGAGAATAAATGCTTAACAGTGACTCCACATTCAGATGGTTAAAGTCTCAACCTTTCAAGTATAAACAAGAATATCGCCTCTCATAAAAATGTTGAAAAAATGAGCAACACATGGAACATTTACTAACAGCTTAACTACAAGTTTGTCTAATAAATCGCAGTATGGTTAATATATCTATCATGTTAGACTTATAACAAGGTTTTTGATGAATTCATATTACTGATTGCAATTTAGCATGGATATCAGTTAAAAAATTGCAAGCAATTGAATGTTTGAATGACCTTTTCAATGTGGAAATGTGAGGAAAGTGGCTCTTTAAAATTTAAATTGAAGAACATTACTCATAATTAGGTACACATCAAAGGTATGAGCACAACAATTTCCCAATCCCTGAAATCTATGCTTCCCACATAAGCAGAGCTTGATGCAGTTGCTCAGGAGTATGCATTGCATTGTGTAGAACTCAACATGATGTTTATCATGGTTACCTGTCGTGCAAATTATGCAATTCAGAAACAATAATGAGATGAGCTCCAAATAGCATAGTCATCATGCCCAGATGGGGTAAACCACACAACAAAAAACAAATGGAGCCACAGATCACCACTGCATTACAGATGGTGAACTTGTTCAAACCATGCTTTTTCCTACATCAGCCACTTGTTGCTATATAAATAAGATTATCTGCTTGCATAAGGTATGCTGTTCTTTTTATTTACACCTATTTTGTACAAGCATAGCTTTTTACATTTTATTGTCTGTATGACCTAGAAGTGCGGTTCAGTGTATCAACATATTTTAGATAAAGCTCTCTGAAGGGGAGCATTGCAAGTGAATTTTACATAATAGAATGCAGTTACATTACTGCCAGTTGTAGCTATGTTAAAATGTGCCCCACAGCAGTGTAATGTTATGTACCTTACCCATATGTGATGGCAATTTAGGAATATCTACCAAGGTTGTGATTAATAATCTTTGTTCTTGTTAAGTTGTGTGCTTGTCAACTTGCAGTTGTGTGATGGAATTTTTGTGGTGGGGTGGATTGTTCTTAGGGCACAATAATGCCTGCTACTCAGTTAAAGATCTGTTTGTAGATAGATGTATTGTATTGTCAGGCCCTACTAAAACGTAACAAATGGACTACTGTTATAGTACATCTGTTATAATTTGTAATAACCAAGTAAGACCACAGCTGTTATTTTCAGTATTTTTCATACCAACAGAGGTATGCTGAAGAAACAGGCACAGAAAACCAAATCTACCCACAAGCCAAAGTTTACAGAGGCAAAAAATAAGGTGATACTAGAGGTCCTCAGTTTCCATGGTTGACGTCTCTTTGCTTCCACTTCTGTCAACCAATCCTTCCATGACTGCATCTGGCATGAAGTTGTTACCAAAGTCAATGCTTTGGATGGCCTGGATTATAATTATTGCATGGTCCACCACCAAGTGACCGATATGATCTATGATGCACCCGCAGAGCAGTGACCATGGCACAGGAATGGAGGATGACAGGTGGTAGACTGTCTACTAAACCACCCCTTATGGAGATGGTGGAGTTTTTGGACTCACTTAATAGCAGTACCACTTCCACAGAATCCCACAGTGCAGTGCTAGATGTTGGGGCAGAGATGGTTTGGCCCCAGCAAATTTGAACTAATGATGCCCCAAGTATGTAAACCTACTATCATTATCCAGCCCTATTTTTATCTGCTAGTCACATTATAGTTTATATTACCTGTTACATTTGTGTCATATAAATAAATCTGGCATACAGGTACAACATCCATCTTCACATGGCATGAGCAAGGTTATAACCCAATATCATACCTTTGTAGTTGTAAGGATATTAGTTATATGTGCAGTTTTGGTATTGGAGCATACTGACACTGGACACTGGATGTGTTTTCTTTTATTTCCCCACAAGTGGAACTTTGTCTGACACCAGCACTTTGGAACTTCCCTTCCCCCACCCTGTCTAATGTTGGAGTATCTCTAGCCTGTTGTGATGATGGCAAGGATGAGATGACACAGTCAGGGGATGCAAAGTGTGGCTTGGACACAAGGACTGTAACCCACACATCCCTTCCTCATACTCTGGACATAGTCGCTATGTCTGTGCATACCCAGGATACACTACCATGTGAGAGTTGAGAGTGGTCAGGTTGATCAGGGAAGTGTGGTGGCCCCCAGTAGAGACATTTCTGAATCTGCCCCTAGCAGTGATGCTCTGGAGTGTCCACATAAGGACATCGATATTAGTGTCATTGGAGGTATAGTTTTTTCCAATTCCTAACACAAGATGAATATACACCAGATCATTTGCTGCTGCCAGCAACTTTTCTTATACTTGACACCAGACATTTAACAGCTGCTTAATCTCAGTGGCATGGGATATGAAGATGTCCAGGCATCATTACTTTATACTATGTTTATAGGGAAGTGACAGGTGCACAGGAAACCTCAATGGACATTGCATCATGCTACAGTGTGCTGAAAGGCCTTGCCTCTTCATACTTGCCAGCTGCTAGTCAGGACAGGAAAGAAATATAATGAGAATTAAAGCTCTATGCAGGATTCTGTAATGCTGCACTCTGATGTAAATATGGAGGGCATGCTTACATTGAATTATATTACACATCAGTCCCCTCCTGCATGCTGTAGCTTGCTTTTTGATTCCATTTATGTTTTACTGAGTATGCAATGTCCTCAGTCCTGCATTCAAATTATACTTTCTGTGCATTTCTTCTGAATTTGATGGGTCCTTGCTACCACTTATTCAGATCGTGAAATGTGCATGAAAAATGGGGTGCCTATAGCTTTGGTAATTATAACACTGGCCATGCTTTCACTTTCAGAATATATTCATAGGTATTACTAGGCTATTGATCCATGAGGATCTTCAAAAGCCTAGCCCTATATTGCCATGAAATGTATAGCCCTTATAATTTAAGTACAAACAACTTAGAGCTGGAAAACATCATTTACATGTTACCAGTATTCGTAACTGACAATTGTGTAAACCAGGGATAAATTTGCAGTTTCCCATCCATTCTTCCAGATTATATTTAATAGCATAAGGGAAGTACTTTGCTTTATGAAGACAGGAAGACAATTCCAAAGAACTGATATTCTCTATGTTACATATTTATCTCCAGCATGATTTATTTATATTGTAGAAGAGATTAAGATCTCTTGAACAGGTGTTTATGCCACCATTGGACTTACAGAGTTGCAGCACATCTGTGAGGATAGGGTCTATTGAGACTTTGTACATGAGGCTGAAATCACTCTTCAGTAGCCTGTATGGTACCAAGAAGAGGTACAAGGGGCGGAGCCTAGATGGCAAACAGATAAGCAGCATTTTTTAGAGCTCCACAAAACAGCACTAGAAAACAGGGAAAAAATATTTTCATTAACCAGAAATAGAAAAAAAATATTAAGGAACTTAAGAACTACAACTCTACCAAATTTCAAGAAATATTATTGAGTTTTTCCTGTCAAAATATTCTGGAGAACAACACAGCTGTTTGGTAATGACCAGTTTAAAGAATTCTCACTCAAAAACCACTCTGAAGAACGAGATACAACTGATGTCTTCCACATTACATGAACTGTCACTGAGAATGGATAGATTCACTGATAATTTGGAAAGTCTCAAGGAAAACTGCCAAAAGCAAACAGTTGCACTAAAAGAAATACTGCAGCAACAACAAAGTAAATTACTTGATATGGAGACATCACTAAATGACATAGATGGAAGACTCAAAGAAGAGGAAAATCAGACAGCATTCTTACTTCACCAAAATAACTGGCTACTTAATAAAGTGGATGATTTAGAGAATAGGGAGAGGAGAACTAATATAAGAATGTGTGGCCTTCCAGAAAAAACTGAGGGAGAAGACATCACCACTTTTTTGAATTCCTTACTTCTTGAAGTGCTTGATTTAAAAGAGGGATTATCAAATGGAATAGAAAGAGCTCACAGAGCCATAGGAAAATCTATACCCTCTTCACCTAATGCACCACCAAGACCAATCGTGGTAAAGTTCCTGTCCTTCTTGGATAAAGAGCTCATTTTAAAAACAGCCTGGAGAAAAAGTCCCTTAACATATAAACAAAGTCAGATCTGATTTGACAATGATAATTCAGCAAAAGTGTTAGAAACAAGGAAAAAAACTTGGCCATTAGTGAAACTTCTCAAACAAAATAAAATAAAAGTGCAGATGGTATATCCTGCTAGAATCAGAATTTTCTATTCAAATGACTTGAGAAACTTTAACAACATTGAAAAAACTTCTACCTGCATCAAGAATAATATCACAATTCCTGAAGAAATGGACTGGACTGTTTCCACCAACTTGAAAAGATCTCCAGAAAAAATACTTGGTCTGATGTAAGGAAAAAGAAACAAAGAAATTATTCTAAAACTACACGGTCTTCCAAATCTCTCAAAGAATCTGCAAAGATATAGACTTCTGGACTTTACCTCAAAATGTATGTATTTTATCTATTATATTGCCTATTATACTCTGAGACATTCATACTTTTTCTTAAACTTACACTTTATGCAACATACTCATCACAAGTCTTGTGGTTGTGTCTGATAATGTTAAATGGTTTTATAACTTAGAGTGACTTTTAAAAATATAGCTACATCTCATTCATAGGCAGTGAGGAAAACCAGATTCAAATATTATCTTTCACTTTAGTATAATTAGTTATATGTAAAGGAAGAACAGAGACAACATATACACAGATATTTTTTCTCATCTCCCTTTTTATTAATAGTATATTTAGATCACCTCATTGTTGCATAATAGGAATTGAAAAATTTTAATCATAGTGTCTGTGGCTTACTGACTTCACTACACTTCAAATTCCCATTTTAAAAGTAACATAGATATCCATAGTTTTAAATGTGGAAAAAACAGTTAATGTCACTATAAACAGAGTTCTGACAATGCTGTTATGTGAAACATTCTTGTGCACTAGTTAGAGCTTCCCTTTTCTGCTATGAAACATTTAAGGTGGAAATAGTTAGTTAAGGAATCCCCTGCTTGTCTGTTGTTAAGGTAGCGCTTGTAGTGTGATATCAGTTGCACAAGCAGTATACTTTAAGCTCATTTAACATGGTCTTTTGATTATTAAAATCTACAAACCCTGACTTATTTTAAATAAATAAAAAGAATAGGTGTGAAATCAGTGACAGAGTAGCTGTTTTTCATGTAGGTAACACAAAAAGAAGAATTTATAGTAACATTGAATAACATCCAATTGAAAAAGTAATAGAAGCATTACAGACTACATTGTTACACTTGAAGTAAGCACAGTCCTTTCTTACTTCTGAATTATTCCTACCTAGGCTATAAGATACACTATACTATGGTGATCCAGTAAAATGACGTCTGATAGTTTTGTAAGCATCTGTTACAGAGTTGCAAGTGTAAATTGGAAAATATGTGTGTGAGATGCACACATCAGCTGCAGTTGTGACATACTTTTGTGCACATAAGTAAAATTAAGACAAGTTTTAGACATATTATACTGAATACTGTGGCAGCATTGTTGCCTCACAGTAGGACGTTGTTCTGTTCGATTCTCAGCTAGAGCATCTTCTTTGTGGAGACATGCGTGAATGGGCGTACCTTCATTGAAGGTTGTGCGTCAGGGCTGGCAACTCAGCACGTAAAAATCTACTGCCAATCATTAGCAGAACGGAGCTACACTGTGGTGACCACTAACCGGGAAAAGCCGAAAGACGACAACAACAACAATATACTGAATACTTCATTAACCTGGTAACATAAATCATCTAATTTCAGAAGTCACAAAGGGACTTATTACCTTGTACTTATAACTCCTGCTTATTTGAATATAATGTGGACATTGCTTTATTAGATAACTTAGTAAACCCTGTACTTAATTACCCTGTAATTATTTGCCTCATTAGTACACCACAACTCTAATATATCAGGCATAGACGTATATGGTCAACTCAATTCAAAAATTATCTTATTGGGGCGTGGCCAAGGATGAACACAGGATAGCAGCAGATTTCTTCAGCTCCACCAATTTCATTACACTGACAGGAATTAATTACTTTAAAAATTAATTTTTGAAGTAATTTTCTTTCTAAATATGTTTGTTTTATATAGTTCTTGAACTATATCTAAAAAAGAAAGGAAATCTTAACAATATTCCTGTCAGAAATCACTTTGGAAATTTTCCTGTCAGTTTATCAGTCTGAAATGAGTTCCAGTAAGACAAATTCTCAAGACTCCAGCATCAAGAAAGAACTTCAGTCTCTGATAATTATAATCCAGCAACTTACTGCTAAGATGGATAAAATGGATACTAAAATAGACACCTTCATAGAAAAAACTGCAAAACAAATAGACTTGTTACATATAGACCTGCAACAACAGAAGATCCAGATGACAGGCATAGAAGAAGCTGTGAATGACATGGAAAATAGAATACAAGAAGAGGAAATCAACATTGAGTTTCTGCTGAAACAAAATACACATTTACAAACAAAGCTGGATGACCTGGAAAATAGATCTAGGCGCAATAACATTAGGATTTTTGGACTGCCAGAAAATATTGAAAGTAACAATATTACTTCTTTTTTAACAACATGGCTCCCTAAAACTTTAGACTTACCAGAAGCATTCTCTTTTGGTATCGAAAGAGCACATAGATCTATAGCTAATACTAACTCTAACAAAAACT